>NC_051064.1:46992391-47292391 GCF_004664715.2 Peromyscus leucopus
CCCATCCCAATTAACTTAATCTGTACATCCTTTACAAATACCCCATCTCACATCTGTGTTAAATTCTAGGTCCTTTCAGGTTGACAATCAGTATTAACTACAATGCTTTCCCATCTCCAATTTTTGTCTATTATCTTTTTTAGTTAATTACTTTATTAATTTTCTCAGCCCCATCACATTTTCTCCCCTCTCTACTCTCCTCCAGTCCCTTCCCACCAACCCCCCTTCTTCCCCGTCCCATCATTCCTCCTTCTTTCTCTTCAGAAAAAGGCAGGACCTCTATGCATATCAGCCAGCCACGGTATACCATGTTTTGTTAATTCTTGGAGAATTTCATGAGACATATTTTGATCATATTCATTGCCCTTCCTCCAGCTCCTCCTAGAGCTTCCCCTATCTTTCTCTTTCTTAAACAGCAAAACAATAAAAAAAAACATGGCATGCAGTTTGTGTTGGCTGACTGCTCCTGGATGTGGGGCCTGCCCTGGAGTGTGGTTAATATGCCCAGTGTCAGTCCACTGAATAAAACTTACTTTCCTTTTCCCAGGGTTGTCAATTGTCAACAACTCCTCAGCTTGGGATAGGACTTCATGTCTACCCCACCTGTCCCATGCTGGGATTTTGTCTGGCTTAAGCTTGTGAAGGTTTGCCCATGATGTCACAGTCTCTGTGAACTTGTATGTGCATCTGCCTTGTTGTGTCAGGAAAACACTGTTTCTTAAAATCATCCACCACATTTGGCTCTTACAATCTTTTTGCCCCCTCTTTCACATAGATCAATGAGCTTTGAGGGGAAGGGTGTGGTATAGACTTACCATTTAAGGCTGACCATTCCAAAGTCTCTTATTCTCTATATGTTGACCAGTTGTGAGTTTCTGTTTTAATTTCCATCTGTTGCAAAAAGAAACTTCCCTGATGAAGGTAGAGTGATGCACTGATCTATATATGGCAATAGGTCATTAGGAGCTCTTTGTTTAACAGAATAGGTTTTTCTCTAGGGATCACAACTTATATAGCCTTGGGTTTGGCCTCATTGACAGTGCCAGGTTTGGGTTCTATATTGTGCAGTGGGCCTTAAATCCAATAACAAATGGTTGGTTACTTCCATTCATGCCACTATTACATGAGTGGGCATATCTTGTTAGGTAGGTCAGCTTAAAGGGTTCCTAGCTGGGTGAGTCAACACTATGAACACTGGTCAATAGTTATGGAGCTTCAAGTTGAGCACCATCTAGATTTCTCCATGTTCTATGACATAAGTTTGTGGTGCATTCAACAATGGGGTTTTATCATCAAATTCTGGAGAATAACTAACAGTATTGACCTATAACATTTAATGGTCTCTGCAACCCCATTGGCAAACAACTAAAAAAGATGACACCCATTTCTGGTACTGGAGGATTTACTTGATAGCATATGATATCTAGTTGGGGCAGTATTTCCCCCCATTATATGTTAATTTCATTTAAACTCCTTTTATGCATTTGTATATATTTTAGAAAGTTCTACAGTAGTAAGTTTCCATATGGCTTTTTAGACAGCCTCTAGTGTTAGTTATGCCTCCCCATATTCCTTTCTTTACACTGACCTCCCATCCTTTACCCTATTTAATCTTTTCTTTTCCAATTTCCCCTTTATCCCTTTAGAACACTTTATGCTATTTTCCTTTCCTTGGAAGATCCCCCTTGGCCCCTATGGTCCCTTACTGGCTACCCAACCTCTATGGTTATATCTAAAGCCTAAAAACTAATATCCACAAATGAAAAGAAGCAAGTCTTTCTGGGTCTGAGGTATCTCACTCATAATGATTGTTTCTAGTTCCATCCATTTACCTGCAAATTTCACAAAAATCAGGAATAATCATAACAGCTGAAAAATATTCCATTGTGTAAATGTACCATATTTTCATTATATCATCAGTTGATAGACATCTAAGCTGTTTCAAATTTCTGGGTATTATGACTAGAGCAGCAATAAACATGGATAAGAAAGTACTCCTGTAATACAATGTAGAGTCCTTTGAAGATATGCCCAAGAGTAGTATAGCTGGATCTTGTGGTATATCTATTATCAGCTTTTTAAGGAAACTATAGCCTGGTTTCTATAGGAGCTGTACCAGTTTGCACTCCTACCAGCAGTAAATAAGTATTCCCCTTTACTCACATCTTTGCCATCTGTCATATGTTTTTATTGAAACTGATCATTCTGACTAGGGTAAGATGAAATCTCAAAGTAGTTTTAATTTCCCTGATGCCCAAGGATGTTGGGCATTTTAAAATTGTTTTTCTGCTATTTGTGTCTTAGTTACTTTTCTATTGCTGTGAAGAGACCCCATGACAAAGGCAACTTATAGAAGAAAGCACTTGGGGGAGGTGCTTGCTTTCAGTTTTAGAGGGTGAGTCCATGACCATCGTGGCAGATAACATGGCAGCAGGCAGGCAGGCATGGTGCTGGAGCAGTAGTTGAGAGTTTACAAGTTGAGAAAACAATAGCAAGAGAAAGAGACAGAGAGACAAAGAGACAGAAAACTAACTGGGGATGTGTGGGCTTTTGAAATATCAAAGCCCATCCCCAGTGCCAGGCCTCCTCCAACAAAGCCACACCTCCTAATCCTTCCCAAAGAGTTCAACCATTGCAGACCAAGCATTCAAACATATGAGCCCATGGGGGCCATACCACATTAGGTTTTGTTTTGTTTAGTAATCTTTATAGCCTACATACTACTCCTCTGTCAGATATTTAATGGTAAAATTTTCAACCATTTTACAGGCTGCTTTTTCACTCAAATGGTGGTGTCCTTGCTGTATACAAGCTTTTAAAGGTTTTGTTTATCAATTGCTGGTTTTAATTCCTTTCTATTGGGGTCCTGTTCAGAAAGTTCTTTCCTGTGCCAATGAATTCAACTGTATTCTTTACTTTCTCTCTGTCAGAGTTGGGTTATCAGGTCTTATGTTGGGGTACTTGATGCATTTGGAGTTGAATTATGTGCAGGGTAATAGATATGGATGGAGTTTAATTCTTCTACATGTAGTTATACAATCTGACCAGCGCCATTTATTGAAGATGCTGTCCTTTTTCCAGTGTATAATTTTGGTTTCTTTGTCCAAAAAATCAGGTGTCCGTAATTGGTTATTGTTGTTTTACATTTTTGACTTTTTTGGGGGCCTGCCACTCAGCTCCCAAATAACCACACATGGAGGCTTATACTTTTTTTTTTTAATAAATGCCTGGCCTTAGCTTCTCTTGCTCATGGTCAGCTTTTCTTAACTTAAATTATCCCATTTACCTTTTGCCTCTTGGCTTTTTCCTTTTCTTCTGTAATCTTATTTTCACTTTTACTCCATAGCTAGCTATGTGGCTTTGTGGCTGTGTGGCTGGGTGCCTGGCCACTGATATCCTCCTTCTGATCCCTCTAATGTGCTTCTCCTTCTATTTATTCTCTCTGCCTGCCAGCCCCCCACCTATTTCTCTTTCCTGCCTCACTATTGGCTGTTCAGCTCTTTATTAGACCAGTCAGGTGTTTTAGACAGATTCACAGAGTTAAATAAATGCAACATAAAAGAATGCAACACATCTTTGCACCATTAAAACAAATGTTCCATGCCCTGTGGCTGCTGCTGAAGCTCAACATGACAGAGACCTAATGGGTCTTCATGAAAAAAAAAATCTACCCTTCTGATGCCAATGAAGATTGAGAGCCCAATATGGGCAGCTTTGGCAAGCATTAATGTAAGCCTAGGAACCATAGCTAAGAGATTGGATTCTCCAGAAGAGCTGCCAGCTAAAGTCATGCTGGGTGTTAGTTTTCTGTCTGCGTTGTGTTCTTACCCTGCAATGAAACGTCACGAAACACGACAGAATCCGCTTATAGAGTTTATTAGAAAACAAAGGGACAGGAAGTGCAGGCCTGTGGGAGAGACACGTGCGTGGAGAAGAGGGGAGTAGGGAAAATGGCGCTGGACTTTTAAAACCGGCTGGGGGCGTGG
The DNA here is from genome assembly GCF_004664715.2 of Peromyscus leucopus. Taxonomy (NCBI): domain Eukaryota; kingdom Metazoa; phylum Chordata; class Mammalia; order Rodentia; family Cricetidae; genus Peromyscus; species Peromyscus leucopus. The sequence goes on from NC_051064.1 coordinate 46,996,378, forward strand.
CCAGGTCACGTCACTACTCTACGGGTGTGCGTAGATCACATGGTCACGTTGCGCGCTTACATAACCATGCAATGCCACGGAGCAATGCCACGGACTCTTGATCACACGAGACCCCTTGGCCTGGAACTTGCTAGGCGGAGATATCCGGGCCCATCAGGTATCCTAGCTATGGGACGCTCTTGATGCGGAAATGGCTAGGCGGAAGTGTCCGCCTGGTAAATGTAACCGTGTTGTGAACCCTTCATTCCTGACTCTTTTACTTTTAAAAAAAAAGAAAAATTGTGGTTGACTGGGTGCGGGGGGCGACGTTTCTCTCAAAAACTGCTTCCAGCTGAATAGTGGGCGTCGGTTGGCTCTTGGCGGGGGTATCTTGTGAAGTCCGGGAATAATGGTGGAGGTCCTGGAACGACGTTCTGCCTTCTCCTGGTTCCGCGGCTGTCCATCCTTACTGGTGCTGGGGCCTCCCATTTAACAAGATACTGTTGACATAGAGAGAGCTTAGAGAGAAAGAATCATTATTATTTTGTTTTGGAGTTGGCATTTGTCTGAGGTAGATTTGGCCTGCCCAGATAGAGGCATGTGACATTTACCTGAGGTAGATCTGGTCTTAGTACTCTGCTTAATTTCTATCTGAGACAAGCCTCATTAGAGGTAATTCATTTAAGGCACCTGTTTTCCTCAGGCAAGCCTTGCTGGAGGTAGTTTGTTTAAGATACCTGTTTTCCTTATTAGGTTAACACTTGGGAAACACAGGTGATCAGTTGCTGAGTATTGAACAATGATAAATTATTGTATTACATTATTCCTTACGCCTGGATATTTTTGATGGTCCTTTTTGCTCCGGCTCTGTGTGGCCCTGGTTGGAAAAGGAAGGGGTGGTACCTTATTCCTCTGGAATTGGCGGCAAAGCAGGGGATCCTGATGTCCTCTGGAGCTTGAGAGTGAGAGGCCCTGTTTGTTTCACTGTATATGAAGAGAGATTCTTCTGGGATGGAGGTGAGATAAAAGTTTTAGGTGAGACAGGTGGACCCAGTGAGGAAAGCCCTTAAGTTAGCAGCTGTAGGGGTTACAAGAATTACTTTGAAGGGTCCCTGCCACTTAGGGGAAAGGGGTGAAGGACGCTGACCCGGAGGGGAAAGAAGAACCTGATCTCCAGTGTGTATTGGAGGTGGGCAAGGATTGTCACATGGCTGAGGCAGTGAACAGTCCGCATAACTCCATAGAATAGACCTTAGATGACATAAAAGAGGGGTTAACAGACTGTCTGGAACAGCTGGAGGCTTGGAAAAAAGACCTGGGTGTTAGAACTGGCCTTCCATACATTAGTTCAAACGGAGAGATTGAAAGAGGCTTTTAGGAAGAGCCCTGAGCCTGAGGAGAGCTAGAGGCAATAATCTTACCCAGTCGAGATGAAGCTCCTGTGACATCTTGGTAAGAATAGTTTTTAAAGACCGGTTGGTACGCTCCACCTTTCCTGAGGACTGGGGGTGGTATGGAATATGGAAGTTCCATGAGATATTAAGGGCCTTAGCTACTGTCTGAGAAACCTGGGAAGTGAACTCTGGACCATTATCAGACTGGAGAGAAGCAGGGACTCCAAACCGAGGAATAATTTCTCGGAGAAGGAGGTCTGCAACTGTCTGGGCCCGCTTATTAGACACAGGAAATCCCTCCACCCAGTTTGAAAATGAGTCCACCATCACGAGGAGATATTTAGCTTTCCTGATTTAGATGACTTTCCAGTGCCTCCTCAGAAAAGCAGTTTTCCTGGACTTTGATCAGTATGTATTATAGCAGTCTGTAAGAGAATTGAGGAAGGCATTGGCCATGATGTGAAATGGAGCCCCTGAAGGTTCTTTTTTGAAAGCCAATGAGATTTCTTTATTTCCGTGACTGAACTCTCCTGTGAGCTGCCCTTGCTCTAGAGCAGGATCTGAAGCCTTCCCTACGGCCTGCTTCATGTGTCTCATTCTCCTCCTCCCTTCAGTTGTACAGCTCTCAACTTTGCTTACTTATGCTCACCCTCACTGCAGCCAGTTGAGTTCTAGTCCATATAAAGTGCTTTCCTTCAATAACTTTTGCATCTGCTATTCCCTTTGCTTGGAAGTCGGTGGCTGCCATTGCTTTGAATGTGTTAGCTTAGGAATCATCTTCAGCAAACTCTTCTCTGACCACTCATTCTAAAATCGCCACCCTTACTTCAGGAACGTCCATATTTATTTGAGAGACTAATACTGTCTGTTATATAATATATACCTATTATAATTATACTTACTTATTGACTGTATCTTTCTTTTTTTAAGGTTTTTATTGAAAATACTTTTTTTATACAATATATACTGATCTGGTTTTCCCTCGTTCAGTCCTCCAAGATCCTCCACTTCTCCATTCATCCAAATTCACAACTTTTTTTTAACAACAACAATAGACAAAGCAGAAAGGACTCCTATTGGCAATCTGCTGTAGTCATAGGCCAGGGTCTTGCTCAGCCATCATCAGAGAAAGCTTCCCCTTATAATAGATGGGAATACAGCGACCCACAGCTGGACAATGTGCAGTGGGTGAGAAAATTTGGAACACTCAGTACTAAATGGAATATCTTCATCAAATTCCTCCCCTCAGGAGCCAGGGAACCCTGTGGAAGGGGAGGCGGAAAGATTGTAAGAGACAGAACAATCTTTGGGATGGAGAACACCAAGGAACAAGGCATTCTGAGCCCAGCAGAACCGATGCACAGGTGACCTCACAGAGACTGTGGCAGCACGTGCAGGTCTAGGCCAGACGGAGTCACAGTACTGAGAGGGGAGGTGGACACAAGTCCCTACCTTTAATCCGGAAACTATCTCCAATTGATAACCATTGGCCAGTGAAAATTCAGTTTTTTTCCAATGGAGTCTCACTGGTTGTATGATCTAGTCTCAAGGGTAGGCCCCATTCCCAGCAGTATGGCCAAAACAAAACTAACTTCAAGGCATTTTTTGGATGTTCATTGTCTTATAATGCTTTGTCAGGTTTGTTTGTTTGTTTGTTTGTTTGTTTATCTATGTTTACCTTGTTGTGTGTGTGTGTGTGTGTGTGTGTGTGTGTGTGTGTGTGTATAAAATGGTTTCTGGTTTTGTGCTTTTATAGGATTTCTGTCTGTGTGAATGTGTGTGTCTCTGTATCTATGTGTTCCTTATGCTTTTCCTTAGGCTTTTTTTCTTCTGTTTTTCTTTTTGTCCTATTCTGCTTTGCAGCTCCTGTAAGAAACACCAATTAGCTCATTAGTTCACCAAGTTGTACATTAGTGCTATCTGTACTTTGGTTTACCCTCAATTTTCTGAGATTTGATCACATATTCCCCAGGAATACTGTCACACATGTTTGTATATAGGGAGGCTAGCTAGCTTTGTATCTTTATACTTTTTTGCATGTTATTAGCTGTAGAATTTCCTGGTGGAATCTTTAGGGTCTTTTATGTACAAAATCTTATCATCTGTAAATAATGATACTTTGACTTCTTCACTTCCTATTGTACCCCCTTGATCTCTTTCAATTGTCTTATTGCTTTAGGTAAGACTTCAAGAACTATATTTGAACAGGTAGGGAGGGAGTGGATCACCTTGTTTTGTTACCAGTTTTAATGGAAATGTTTTAATTTTCTCTATATTTAGAATGATGTTGGCTGTGGGCTTATTGTAAATTAACTTCATTATGTTGAGTTATGTCCCTCATATCTCTAATATCTCCAGGACTTTTATCATGAAAGGATGTTGGGTTTTGTCAGAAGTCTTTTCTGTATCAAATAAGATGATTATGTGGTTTCTGTCCTTAGGTCTATTCATATGGTGGATGCTATTTATTGATTTACATATAATGAATCATCCCAGAATCTCTGGGATGTGGGTAATCTTTTTTGATGTGTTGTTGAACTTGGTTTCCAAGTATTTTATTGAGAAATTTCACATCTATGTTCATAAGAGACTTTGGTCTATATTTTTTTTTATATTTCATTGTTTGGTTTTGGTATCAGGGTAGTAACTGGCTTAATAAAGAGAAATTGGAAAGGTTCCTTAAGTTTCTATTTTAGGAAATAACTTGAAGAGTGCTGGTGTTGGTTCTCTGAAGGTCTGATAGAATTCTACACTGACTACATTCGACTCTGGGCTCTTTTAATTGGTAGAGTTTTGATTACTGCTTCTATCTCATTAGATGCTGTGGATCTATTTAATTCATTTACTCCATCTTGGTATAACTTTGGCAGGTTACATATATCTAGAAATGCATCCATTTCTTTTAGGTTTTCCAGCTTTGTAGCATTCAAAATGTAAAAGTATGAGCTTATGAGTTTTTGAATCTCCACAGTGTCTGTTGTAATGCCTCTCCTTTCATTGCTAACTTTATTAATTTGGATTCTCTTTCTTTTGGTTGATTTAGCTAAATGTTTGTCAATCTTGCTAATTTTCTCAAAATACCAACACTTTGTTTATTGATTCTTTTTGTTGTTTTTCATTTCTATTTCATTAATTAAAATCATTTAGCCTTTAGCTTACCCTGAGTTTGATTATTTCTTCATATCTTTTGGGGTGCTATTTGTTCTTTTTTCTAAAGCTTTCAAATGTATCATTAAGTTATTAATGTGTGATCTCTCCAGTTTTTTTCATGTAGGCTCTTAGGACCGCTCTCATTGGGGCCCATAGATTTTGGCATGATGTGCTTTTTCATTTTCATTTAATTGAAAGGAAAACGGCACTGGTTGCCGGTGTTGGTTACCGAGTGGAAAGGTCACGATCATGACAGAACCCAGTGGTACCTTTTAGAGTTTTATTAGGAGAAGGGGTTGAGAGAGAGAGAGAGAGAGAGAGAGAGAGAGAGAGAGAACCAGGCCTTATAAAGGCCAGGACACACCTGCACACACAGGCCCATGCATAGAGATCAGGCTGTCATGTCCTTGCGACTACATGATCGTGTAACCATGGGGCATGGGTCACCCAGGACGTATGACCCGGAAATGAGTAGGAGATGACTAAGTGTCCCGCTGGGCATGCACGACCATGGGGCATGGTTGGAATTCCTATCATCGTTTCCAGGCAATTTTAAAATTTCTCCCTTGATTTGTCCCTTGACCCAGTGTTCATTCCCTGGTGTGCTCTTTAGCTTCCATGAATTTGTGTTTTCTTCATTTCCATTGTCAATTTCCAGATTTAATTCATAGTTGTCAGACAGGGTGCAAGATGTTATTTTAATTTTCCTAGATTTAGTGAGACTTGCTTCGTATTGTAATATGGATCAGTTTTGGGGAAAGCTCCATGGATTGCTGAGAATATGTCTTCTTCAGTGTTTGGGTGGAATGTCCCATAGATACCTGTTTGGTCCATATGATTTATGATATTATTTCTCTATTATTTAGTATTTATGTCAGGATGACCTGTCTATTGGTGAGCATGGGGTATTAAAGTCCTCCACTATAATTGTATTAGGGTTGGTGTGTGATTTCAGACATCACAGTGTCTCTTTTATGAAACAGGACGCCATTATGTTTGGTGCAGAAATGTCTGGGATTATAATATCACCTTCTTGGTAGAGTTTCTATTTTAAAGGACATAAGTAAGTTGTACCTTCAGCAACAGAGAATTGCCATCTGGTTATGGACAGTAGCAAATATCCTTTACAGTAGCCTGTGATGTTCTGGGAGGGAAGCCCATAGGAGACCTTTAGCCAATGACTCAACAAGATGTAACCCACTCCTGGCATTGGAGGTTTATTTGGTGACATCAGAGGTCTAACTGGAGCCTTGTATCCCCCATTAGATGGTGACCCCACTTAAATTCCTTTCATGTGTGTATATATTTTTGAAAGCTTCTGCAGTGGTAATTTTCTATATGGCTTTTCAAAAGGCTCTTGGTATTAATTGTCCCTCTCTGTGTTCCCCCTTTTCCCTACCCTCCTAACCCTCCTAATTCAATCTTCCTGTTCTAGTCTCTCTTTTGACACTGTTCTCTAATTCCCCTTCCTTGGCAGATCCCTTCCTCCCCCTTGGTCCTCTATCTACCTAACGTCTATGGATATTCTGAATGAAATACCTATATCTAAAGTTTAAATTGTTTTCTCTTACACGTGGATGCTTCTCTTCTGAGGTGTGAATTACCTCACTCAGAATGATTGTTTCTAGCTTTATCTGCAAATTTCATTTTTTTCTTACAAGCTTTATAATATTCCACTGTGTAAATGTACATTGTCATTATCCATTTATCAGTTGATGGACATCTACACTGTTTCCAATCTCTGTCTATTATGAATAGAGCAGCCATGAACATGGATGAGCAGATACCCTGAACCTGATAGAGAAAGAAGAGTATAAGCTTGAATAATTGGCACAGGAAAGGACTTTCTGGAAAAGACATTTGTAGCACAGGCACTAAGACCAACAATTAATGAATTAGCTCCACATAGAGCTAAAAATAAAGCTTCTTACAGCAAAGGACACCATCAGTCAAGTAAAGTGGCATCCCAAAGAATGGGGAAAATATTTACAAGTTATAAATCTGATAAAGGGTTAGTATACAAACTATATAAAGAACTAAAAAAAACTGAACATCAAGAAAAATATAACCCAGTTAAAACTGGGATATATAACTAAACAGAGAGTTCTTTAAAGATGAAATTCTAATGGCTAGGAAACACTTAAAAAATGTTTATGGTGATATTTTATTTGTGCTGAAATGTGATTTTATTTATATGTTAATAAGTAAAGTTGCCTGGAGATCAGAGCTAAAAGCGAGCCATTTAGCAGAAGTCTGGTGATGGTGGCACACGTCCTTCATCCGATCACATGGCAGGCAGAGTCTTTGTATGGTCAAGGACACAGCCAAGTGGTGACACAAACTTTTAATCCCAGTATGAACCATAGAGACCTGGAGGGCTGTATAGACAGGCAGTGATGAGGAATCATGTGGTTGGGTTTAGAGCCAATGAGAAGGCAGAACAGAAAGGCAATAAAAAGACAGGTCACACAGGAGAAGGTCTCTCTCTCTCTGGGGAAGCGAAGGCAGCAAATGGTAAGCTAAAGGCTGTTCACCAATGCTCTGACCTCTTGGGCTTTTAACTCTGTATTTGGCTCTGTGTTTCTTATTTAATAAGACTGTTTAGAATTTCATCTACAAATGTTCAACATCCTTAGGTATCAGAGAAATGCAAGTTAAAACTACTTTGAGATTTTTCTCTTACCACAGTTAGAGTGCCAAGATCAAATGGCACATGCTGGTGAGGATTCAGGGAAAGGGGACCACTTGTTCATTGCTGGTGGAACTGCCAACTAGTACAGCCATTATAGAAATCAGTGTGGTGGTTCCTAAGCTGAAAAAAATCCAGCAAGGGCTCTACATCTTTACTACAAGAGATACCAGCTCATCCAATATTACTGGTTTTTGTTTTTGTTTTTTAATTCCCCAGAAAATTCTAGGAGAATGCTACTGCCGATCAGTAAAGCACTTTACTGCTTGCATCAGGAAACTTTGCCAACTAATCCCTAGAAGTGAACAATTACTACCTGAATAAGCAACTAACTTTCAGGACAGTTTGATCTCCATAAAATTCATCTTCACAGTGTCACCTTGTGCCAATAACCATCATATATCTTGCCATGATCTTCAGTCAGGTCCAATTATTGAACTACCTTTTCAGCTTTGCTTTGTTTGAGACAGGGTCTTGCTGTGGAGGCCCTGGTTGGTCTAATACTTGCTGGTCTCCTACTCAGGGCGGTCCTCTGCCTTAGTTTCCTGAGTACTGGGATTTTAAGTATGCCTACCTTTTTTTTCTACTTCCTTATCTTGGTAATCATCCTTCTTGGTACTTAAAAAAAAGCTTCTTGGCACTTAGAAGCTCCTTGAATCTGTGTGGTTCTTTCACTAAGTTTAAATAATTCTTAACCAGTCATGGAGTGTTTCTTGTTTCCATTTTCCTTTTCATGTTTTCCAGACTCAACTTGCATGATAAACTTTCCATTGTGGTCTGTGGTAGTTTGCATGTAATTGGCCCCCATAAGCTCATAGGGAGTGGCACTATAAGGAGGTGTGGCTTTGTTGGAGGTGTGGTCTTGCTGAAGGAAGTGTGACACTGTGGAGGTGGGCTTTGAGGTCACCTATTCTCAAGCCACATGCAGTGCCTCAGTTCACTTCCTGTTGCCTCATTTGTTGCAAAAAGAAGCTTCTTTAATAAGAGATGAGAAATATGGTTATATCTAAAGACTTGGAGCTAGAAACCACAGATGAAGCATCCATTTGACATTTGTCTTTTGAGGTCTGGGTTATCTTACTCAATATAATCTTTGCTAGTTCCATCTGCTTACTGTTTCAACTACACAGTCGGTACCACCATGTTTTGACTGGTTCCTCTTTTTCTCTACTGTAAAATCCCCTGCTGTAGTGGGAGGAAATCCAGAAAAAAAAAAAGTAAAAACAAGCAGACTTTTTTGTCCAAAATACTTTATCAGGAGGTTCAGGCTCCTTTGGCTTTTAAAAATGAAGGGCAGAAGACTTTAATGAGGGATCAAATAACCCTGTGTATGATATTATATGAAAGGCACTTGGCTTGGCTAAAAGAGTCAGAGCAATTTCAGATGACTTTAAACTGTATCACAAAAAGAAAAAGAAAGAGGGAGGAGGAGGGGGAAGGAAGGAATAAACGAATGAATGAACTTCCTCCTAGTCCTCTGAGGCATCATGAAGCAAAATTAATTTAACAAGTAAAGCCACTTTCTTGTCCTCAGGACCTCTTATCTTTATTTTTTGACTCTTCATTTTACTTTTTGTCTCTGTTTTGGAGTAGACCGTCCAGATCTATAGGGGTGTTTAACTATAACTGAATCAACTTTATGCTCTGAACTAAGCAGTCTCCTACCAAATTCCACTGTGCAAAATCATCATTTGGAAGTTCATTTGACCCTTGTAGGTGACAGTCTATCATAAAACTTTCACCTGCACATGCCCATGTCTTAAGTTTACAGAACCTTCTTTAGGGAACTAAGGGCAGATTTTTTTGAATGAAAGAACTTCTCTAAGAGCATTAGGAATATATTACAAGAACTAGAATGTAGAAGCAAGCCAAGCATCTAAAGGGAAAAACTGGTCTTTAGAACTAGCTATCCCAAGTTTTACTCTCGACTATTCTGCCTCTTCCCTTTTTCCCCTTTATTCTACTTACTTACTTATTTTCCTTTAAAATTTTTCTTAATTATTATTTTCAGGTGTTCCCCTAGTCTGACTCTTTTTAAGCTACATAGTCATCACAGCTGTACTCAGTCTTGATGATTTCACCAATACTTGTGCCCCACATGGGCACTACTAGACCAGAACCAGGAGGAATAAGGATCCCAAACATTGAAATGTTGTGTGAGAGGACTGGTGATTAGAAATAAAGAAGATAAAGAAGACAAAAGCAAAAGCTGGGACCAGGGGATCTTAAATAAGTTGATGACTTATCCCAAGAAGTTTATTTAAAAAAAAAATATGCAGCATCTTATATAATATTTGCAAGGGGGAATGGCCAAGATTATGGAGAGTAAAACAAATAATGTTAGCAAAGAGAATACAGAATACCTCAAACAGCTGCCTAAGGACTGATAAGCACAGCCCAGGGGGAAGAGTCAGGTCCTCAGAAGCCTCAGCCTTGACTCTTGAGGCACTGGTTCTAGCCCTAGACTGACTGGCCTTGCCAAGTCCACCCATGGACTAGGACACAGAACTAAAGTTCTTTGTCCTTTCATCAGAGTCTCTGAGGAAGTCTTGGGCTGGTCTATTTCCCCATTGTATAACATCAAACTAAAATAACTAGCATTTTTTAACAGTCAAAGGATCACATTCCCCAGATAAGAGATATAAATTACATCTCATATGAATCTAAAATGATATGTTTATTCTTGCTAATAAAATTGTGTCTAGATATAATACTTCAGACACTGGCTCAATTCAACACTTCAATATCTAGCTGCACCCAATAAAGATAGACCTACTATTGTTTTAAACTAAAATAAACCCACAAATGATGGGTAAATTTTTGCCTTTACAGAAAGATTAAAAAAAAAAATCTAAGGAAAGATCTGAAAAGCTTCCAGTTTTTAGAGAGATTACTAAGTTTTTCTCAAGAAAGTTTTCAGTTTTTGAAAGATTACTAAATTCTTCCCAAGACTTCTGTTCCCTAAACTTTGGCTTCATGGTCAAGAGGAAACTAATTCTGATGGTATGATGTTTTCTTTTTCTTTTTTTCTTTTTTTTGGTTTTTCAAGACAGGGTTTCTCTGTGTAGCTTTGTGCCTTTCCTGGAACTCACTTGGTAGCCCAGGATGGCCTCGAACTCACAGAGATCTGCCTGCCTCTGCGTCCCGAGTGCTGGGATTAAAGGCGTGCGCCACCACTGCCCGGCTGATATTTTCATATAGTAACAATTTCAGTGGAGTGAAGAGATTTATTTCACCTGTAACTGCCTCAGGGAAAATTATTTCCCTTCTTCTCAGGACTTAAGATTTAAGCTGTTCACAAGCCAAAAGCTTCCACAGGAATCTTTTTCTGCCCGTTTTTCTCATAGTAATTTTTTCATGATTGATTCTTCTCAGGAGTTTGTGTTCATAGACCCATAGATAGAAAATCAAGGACATAGTTACTCTGTCTTGTGGCTTATCTTATCCTAAGTTTTTTCTTACACTATATTCCTATATTCTATCTTACCCTTTTTCCTTCTTACCCTAAGTTTTTTTTCTACACTATATTCCTACATTTTACCTTATATTTTTTCCTTAATTTTTTTAGAAAAAAATTAAGAGAGAAAGAGAAAAAGAAAGAAACCTAGAAAGAGAGATATTTGCTGAAGCCTCCCTTTTGACTTGGGCATCTTTCAGTCACTTCACTTTCACTCCTGAAAACAGAAAACCCCCACCTTAATTTTACAACATAATCAGACATGCCCAAACTTCCTGCAGGGCCTCGACCCTCCTTTCACCAAGTCCATGGTCCCTATTCCTGTCATCATCTGTGGGAGACCAGCTCCCACTTTTTCCCCTCAGAGTACTCTTGAGGAAGAAGTGAGAAATGTTTAGATAGAAGGATAGAGGGGAGAGAAACAGATAGAAACACAGGATAGCCTTGGGAGGGCCTGGATCAATATCCACCAGCCCCTCTGTCTCTTCTAATGGAATATTTATAAGAATGTGGGGAGGGGGGAGTAAAAGACCTCCCCCAGCTCAGCCAAGTGTAGACCTTTCCAATCACTTGGTAACCACACACATGGCCAAGCAATCCTCTAATGCAGCCCTGCTGGGTAAAGCAAGCTCAGATCTCACTAGGAAACCTTTGAGTACCTCCTCATAAAGTTGAAAAACTAATTTCAAAGTACCTTAAAATGGATTTGTTGTGTTAAGAAGAAGAAGAAGAAGAAGAAGAAGAAGAAGAAGAAGAAGAAGAAGAAGAAGAAGAAGAAGAAGAAGGAAGGAGGAAGGAGGAAGGAGGAAGGAGGAAGGAAGAAGGAAGAAGGAAGAAGGAAGAAGGAAGAAGGAAGAAGGAAGAAGGAAGAAGAAGAAAACAATGGTGACCTTCTGAGGACCTGGGAGAACTGGAGGAGGGAAAGGGCACAAATATGATCAAGATACAGCGTATACATGTATTATACACTTCAGCAAATAAGGTACCTTCTAATTAAAGCATATGTTTCAAATTCTGTTCAGATGTTAAGGCCTGTGAATTACAACAGTCTGGATGTTATTATTATAGCTAAGGAGATGGTGTTCTGTCCAGTAAAATTGGGCATGAAATAGCTATCCAGTCTTTTAAAAATTATTGGATAATTACATTCATGAGTACAATGCTTTGATCACGCGCGCTGCCCCCCCCCCCGCCCCCACTTCTTGTATATCTGTCCACCACTCTTCCCTCCCAACTTCATGTGCTTTTTAAAACTCAAGTCCATGCAATGTTGCCAGTAAGTGCATGGGTGTAGGACCATCCACTGGCTGCATCCTGAGATGTGCTCTCTCTCCCTCAGCAGCTGTCAGCTGCCAACACCTCTTCAGTTGACACTTTTCAGTGTCTCCCATATACACTAGAATTTTATCTGGTTTAATCTTGTGTAGGTCTCATGCATGCAGTCACAGCCACTGAGAGTTCATGTAGGTGATAGCTCTGATATGTCTGGAAATCACTGTTTTACAGCTGTTCTCTACCACCCCTAGATCTTACAGTCTTCCTATTCTCTCTTCTGTGGTGATTCCTGATCCCTGGGGGGGGGGATATAATGAGGGCTGAGCTCATCACTAATCTATGAATATAATGATAAATATTTGGGTGCAGTGCAGTTTAATATTGTGTCCACTTAGCAGAATAATAGTAAGTTCTTTCCTAGGGCCTATGACCTACCCAGCAAAATTTTCTTTGCCCAATTAACAATATCAGACATGACTTCTGGCTTATGAAGTGTGTTTTATATCTAATCAGAAAGTGGTTTGTTACTCCAAAAACAATTATTCACCTATGGACTTATCTTGCCAGGCTGGTTATGAATGAATGCAGCTCATAAAATTTTGCATCTGGGTAAGACTATTGAGTACTTTTCTCCCTATATAAGTGTTCCTAGAAACTTTGGGCATCGTGGAAGCTAGTCAGTAGTGGGGAATCTTCTAGGTCAGGTCCAGCTTAATTTCTCTAAGCCCCATGGCTCAAATATATGGTATCTTCAGCAATAGTATCTTTTTTTTTTTTTTTTCTTTTTTCTTTTTTTTTTTGGTTTTTCAAGACAGGGTTTCTCTGTGTAGCTTTGCGCCTTTCCTGGAGCTCACTTGGTAGCCCAGGCTGGCCTTGAACTCACAGAGATCCGCCTGGCTCTGCCTCCCGAGTGCTGGGATTAAAGGCGTGCGCCACCAACGCCTGGCCAGCAATAGTATCTTATCTTCAAGTTCTAATGTTCTTTTAAATTTTGGTACCCAAGGATGCTTACAGTTTTCCTTGTAAAATGATGAATACAGTCAACTGTGCACCCAGCCTGTAAGGATAGCACCCAGAATTAGCATTTCTTATCCACAACCTGAATCATAGTGACCAGTTAGCATCTTTGGCCTTTTGAAACAGCTGATATATGTAGCATGTATAATGGCTTTTCATCCAGCATTTGACAAAAATAGGGAGCATTAATGTCTATTTCAGTGTATTCATGAGGGAGGTGGCTCTATTTTCAAGTCCAACTAGAAAAGTCAAAGGAAAGCCTTAAAAATAGAATGAGTCAAGTAGAAGACAGAATGTTAGGTTTCTAAGGAAAAAAAATGGATCAATTAAGCAAGGAACATGAAACAAGCAAGCAAAAACAAAAACCCACAAGAAATGTGGGATATCATGAAAAAAACAAACCTTTGAATTATATTCATAGATAAGAGAGAAAAATCCCAAGTGAATGGCACTGACCAGCTCTTCAACAAGATCATAGAAGAAAACTTCCCCAAACCAAGGATAGACACACCCATACAAATATAAGAAGTTCACAGAATACCAAATATACAATGCCAGAAAAAAAATCACAGAGCATATCATAATAAAAACACCAAGTATTCCCAACAAAGAAAACACATTGAAAGCTGCAAGAGAAGAAATGCAAGTCACATATAAAAGAAAACTCATAATAATAGCCAATTCTGCAATGGAAACTGAAAGCCAGAAGAACCTGGGAACAATACGTTTCATGTCCTAAAAGATTATAATGACCAACCTAGAGAAATGTACCAGCAAAACTATCTGCCATAATTGAAGGAGAAAGAGAAAATTTCCATGACATAAACATCCTTTAAAAAAAAGTATGTCCTAGGGTGGGAGGGGGGAGAATAGGGGAACCCATGGCTGATATGTAGAACTGAATGGTATTGTAAAATAAAATATATATAAAAAAAGAAAAAACAATAAAGTAAAAAATAATAAGAAAAAAAAAGTATGTCCTAAAGACCTAAGGAAAATACAGAAAGCATTATTTCAGGCTGAAAACAGGGATAGCACAAAGATCAATAACACAATGACCACAATTAACACACACTTTTAATAATAACTTTAAATATCAATGGTCTCAATTCCCCAATCAAAAGACACAAATTGACTGAATGGATCAAGAAACAAAATATATCTATCTGCTGCAGACGGATCCAACAAAGACATCTTTGTCTTAAAGATAGACACTGCCTTCGACTAAAAGGATGGACAAAAGCACTCCAATTCAATGGACCAGGAATCAAGCATGGCTATTCTAATATCTGATGAAACAGACTTAATCAGAAGAGGTAAAGAGACACTGCATTCTAATCAAGGGGACAGTGAATCAAGAAGACATTATTATCCTAAACATAAATGCACTAAACTGTGCTTCCTCCAAAATCCACTGGATTTAAAGAAACAGATGAACATCAATTTATTAATAGTACATGATTTCAACAACCCACTTTCTCCAATAGACAGATCATCTGGATAAAACAAAACAAAACAAACCCCAGAGCATCAGAATTAATTGACATCATAAATCAAATGAACTGAACAAATATCTCAGAATATTCTACTCAAACCAAAAAAAAAAAAAAAAAATTCTACTCAGCAATACATGGGAGTTTTTCTAAAATAGACCACATCCTGGGACACAAAACAAATATTTACAAGTTCAAAAAGTTTGAATTTACCTCATGCATCCTATCTGAACACAATGAAAAAAAATTTAAGTTGACAGCAAAAGACCTCTAGTAAATACACAAACTCGTGGCAATTAAACAACTCGTTACTGAATGATGCAGGTATCATAGAAGAAATCAAGAAAGGAATAAAAGTCCTCCAGGAGTTAAACAAAAATAAAAACATAATGCAATAAAACCTCTGGGACATACTAAGAATTGTCTCAAAGGGAAATTTATAGCTCTAAGTGCCTACATTAAAAAAATCAGGAGCACAAATAAATGACTTAATGATGTAACTCAAAAAGTTGAGAAAACAAGAACAAGCCAAATCCAAGGCCAGCTGATTGGAAGAAATATAAATATCAGAGCAAAAATCAATGAAATAGAAACAAAGAAAAGGATACAAAAAATCAACAAATCTAAGAGCTGGTTCTTTGAGAAGATAAAATTGACAGACCTTTGGCCCAACTAACCAAAGGAAATAAAGTGAGGACCCACATTAACAGAATCAGCAATGAAAAGGGAAAAATGTCAACAGACAACCAAATAAATTGAGAATGTCATAAATAGAATATTTAAAAAAAAAACCTGTATCCCGTTAAGCTGGAAAAGCTAAAAAGGTCTTGCAGGCCACAAGAATATATCACAGAGATCCAGCTGTGTATTAAAGCTGAACTTTGAACGGCCAAGGGTCTGTCAAAAGGCAAAGCCATTTATTATGAATATTTGGTGTTACCCAGCCTTTAATATTCCAGCTGTCTTCTGCCCAGACCTATTGGTAAACAGTTCAGCTCCCCAGACCTGCTGAGCTTAGGAAACAAGCTGGCTGGAGAGCTGAGCTTTGTCTCTTGTGCTAATGAAGCTCAGACCTCGCTTTGAAGAGGCCTAGTGGTTCTCCAGAGCATTTGACTGAGAATAAAAGGGGTTTTTACATATCAAGGTGAGAGATAAAACAACATTCCTGAGGAGACAGGGAACCCTGTGCCCAGGGAAAGAAAGGGCAGGTATTTTCTGTAGATAAGGACAGAACAGTGTAGCAAGAGTGAAGAGAGGATGGCCAAGGTTCCTTATGGGTATGCAGATCTCAAGTAGAGTTTTCTGAGTGCCAGGAGTAGAGAGCAGCAGAGATGAAGAAAGAGGATACAGAGGACGAAGGTGAAGCTGAAAGCATAGGAGTTAGCTGTTAGCAGCACTATGAGCTGGGGAACTGGACGGAACTGTAGTTATGGAGACATGATTTCATCCCAGAGAAATAAAGTAGACGGATAAAGAGCTTGGTATGTCTAGTGTTACTCCTGCCTTGAATGCCAAGTGGAGCTATAGCTGAAATGATAGAATTTTGTCTTAGAGAATAAAGTTAACAGACTAAGAACATAGTGTACGTAGATTTTCTTCCCCTCAGGTCCCACACCGGACTTAGTTGAGTCCCTAGACCTTGGGTACTCCATATAAAAGAAATGGATAATTTTCTAAGTTCAGCTAAACCACCAAAATTAAAGCAAGAGGAAGTTGGCTTAAACCTATGTCCGAGTAGTCTTCTCTGGTGGATACTTCACAACAATATTAGAAGTTACACCCATAAAGTCTCATCAACGTGACTGTACAAATGTGGGCTGAACAAAGATGACCCCAATGGACAGGCCAAGCTGGCTGTAGAAAGGCCCATGAGGTCTCAGCCCTACTTCAAGAACTGTAGATAACTGAGGGAAGTAGGAGAGGTGGTCAGTAGCCAGGCAGGAAGTATAGGCGGGATAAGCAGAGAGGAGAATTCTGGGAAGAAGAAGGCTGAGTCAGGAGTTGCCAGCCAGGCATGGAGGAAGCAAGATGTGAAGGCAGAACTGGGAAAAGGTACAAAGCCATGTAGCTAAACATAGATAAGAATTATGGGTTAGTTTAAGTGTAAGAGCTAGCCAATGGTAGGCTTGAGTTAATGGCTGAACAGTTTTAATTAATATAAGCATCTGTGTGTTTACTTGGGTCCAAGGTCTGGTGGGTGAGAGAGATTTGTCCTAACCATGGGCCAGGTAGAACACAGGAAAACTTTAGCTACACTAGCTATTGTGAATAAATTAGCCATTAGCAAGGATGTGCAGGTATCTCTGTGTTGAAATAGAGAGCCCATTGGGGCACCGGGGTACATGCCCAGGAGTGGTATAGTTGGGTCATATGGCAATTCTATTTTTAGCTTTTTGAGAAACATTCAGACTGATTTCCATAGTGGCTGCATCAATTTATACTTTAATAATAGAAAAGGGTTTTCCTTTCCCACATCTTCTCCAGCATTTGTTATTTTTCTTTATTATGACCATTCTAACTGGAGACAGACTGAATCTGAAAGTAGCTTTAATTGGCATTTCCCTGAATGCTAATGATGTTGAGCACTTTGAAATTTATTTATCAGCTGGTTATTTGTTCTTTTGAAAACTTTGCATCTATTTCTAAGCCCATTTTTAAAAAATAAATTGGGTTGTTTTCTTGATGCTTACTTTCTTGACTTCTTTGTATATCCTTCTTCCTTTCCTATTTCTACCTCTCTCCCTTGCTTCTCTTTTGCTTAGAGATTTTCTTATAGAGCTTTGTCCGACCTGGAACTCACAGAGATCAGCAGCTGCTACCTCCCAAGTGCTGGGATTGTGCTATTTTGCCTGGCAATCTTAAAGCTTTAACAAACAACTAGAAAACCCATTGTCTTCATCACTCTTCTGTTGCTGTGAGGGGACACCATAAATGCTTATAAAAAGAAGCATTTAACTGGGGCTGGCTCACAGTTCTGAGTTTAGTACATCCTCATCATGGTGGGGAGCATGGCGGCACACAGGCAGACCCCGTGCTGGAGAAGCAGTTGAGAGTTCTCCATCCTGATCCACAGGCAGCAGGAAGAGGGAGTCAGCCACTGGGCCTGACTTGGGCTTTTGAAACCTCAAAGCCCACCCAAGTGAAACACTGTCTCCAACAAGGCCACACCCACTCCAACAAGGCCACAGCTCCTAATCATTTCAAATAGTTTGACTCCCTGGTGACTAAGCATTCAAACATATTAGGCTTTGGGGGCCATTCTCACTCCAACCACCACACCCCTCCTGCTGTTTCTCCTGATTCTAGCCAACATCCCATCATTCATGTAACATGTTCCTTATTTATTGATGCAGACTTACTCCTAGTTTACACTAATTTTGCCTGAAATTAAAAAAGACAGGGGCATTTCCATGCTTAAAAGAAAGTAATGAAAAAAAGAAAAAAAATGAAAAATGAAAAAAAAATGATGAAAAATAAAAGTTGGCAGAGCATGTAGGGGTAAAATGCCACCACAGAGACTTCTTTTTTCTGACCAAAACCAAAGGTAGGTATTCATTGGAATAGGCCTACCAGAAGTTCCTTCTCTAAAATATAATGTTGGGTCATTTCTCACAAACCAAATCTTCCTTCAGTTGTAAAAGATACTGGAGATGTGGGGAGCTCTAGGAATTTTCCTAAAACCTACCTGAAGTGTGAACCTATTTAGTCTTATCAATAAAAACCAGGAGTCAAATATCAGGGAAACAACCTGAAAGATCAGAAAAGCAAAGCAGCAGCCACTAGTGACTTCTTGCCTGCCCGGATCCTGAGACCTAAAGGGCCCAAGGTCCATTTTCCATCCACCTTATATTCCTGTCTCCACTTCCTGATAGCGCTGGGATTAAAGGTGTGAGCCTTCCAAGTGCTGGGAATAAAGGTGTGAGCCACCACTGCCTGGCTTCTATTGTTAACTAGTGGCTACCTCCATGCTCTGATCTCAAGGCAGGCTTTATTTGTCAGATCACAAACAAAATATCATACAACACCTACCTTGTTTCCAGTATGTCCAATAAACATCCCTATTGTAAAACAATAGTGTGTCCCTATATATTTTGGCAATAAATTGAAATGAATTCTGGACATTGGTTATATAGGTTACTATTCCCATCTACTTAAAGGTGAGGGGTCTGGGGATGGAGAGGTGGCTCAGTGAATGGTTAGAACATTTGCTGCTTTTTCAGGGGACATAAGTTATTTTCCTGGCACCCATATTGAGTGACTCACAACTATGTGTAACAGCAGCTCCAGGGAATCTGATACCCTTTCTGGACTCCCTGGGCACCTGCATGCACATGACATACATATATTCTGACACACACATACCAAAAACCAAACCAAACCAAACAGAAAGATGAGTTATCAGACACTTCCCCAGAGAGATATATGTTTCTATTTCCATATAAAGACCTGGAGAAAATCAGTACATTTATAACTTCCATTAATATTCTTCAATTATTTTTCAGATATATCTCCTATTAAAGATGGAGGTAATTGATGTGAAGCTGGGGACAAGTCTACAGAATAATAAATTGATGCTCCAGACTCCAGATCCCTACTTTTTAGGAAATGCTCATCATTAAAGCATGATGCAGACAAGGCTGCAGGGGACAAACAGTAAGCCATTCAAGTGTTCCATGTTTTCTATAAACTGTCATTAACTGAACTGACGCTTTTGATCTTACTTTCTAACAAATATTAATCACTGAGATAGCTGAGAGCTTTCACTTGTATTTATCTTAAAGGGGCACAGTAACTTGAGATTTGACTTTTGGTGGAGATAAGCCTGCCTGCCTGGTAAACTAATCTTCCTAGAGCAGATTGTTCCTAATTAATTTGATGGTAATATTAAAAACCACCACCTGTGCCTGAGATCAAAGACTCAGTCATATTCACCCCTAACATCCCTCTGTTCCTCAAGTCAGGGACCTAGTGCTTTAGAGACCAACATTTCTTATAAAAACACTTGTTCATTTTGCCTCTTCCATCTCTCTAGTATTTATTCCTGTTCACAGGAAAAAATCCTGATTTTGCTGAGCATGACAATTTGCCCTGGAGAAAAATTGCATTTCCAGGTTTTTTCGTTTATTTGTCTGAATGTAGAGCTAACTGTAGGACAACTTTACCAAAACTGTTTTTGGGGGTGGTGGTGGTGCCAGGGCTGGGGAGTTAAAATGTGGGACTTAACTTGTAGGTGTCTTCTCACTGCACACCCTTTCCTGTCTATCTAGGTGCAGCTGTGAATACAGCGCACAGCTACAGACCCGGGCAATGGGCTTCTATCACAACTTCCGGGTGGAAGCAAGACCAGGAAGGAGCAGAAAGACAGGCTCTCAGGATACTGAAAACATCCAGTTACAGGCTCAGCGTTGAACTCCTGTTTTCATGGCGGCTGGATGAGAGAAATCTCTCCTCTGACAGGCCTCTGTCTGTTCATTTCTTTTTTCTTTTCCACCTTTTCCCCTTTTCACCAGTTCATCACATTGACATTGTGAGTAAAAATGGAGAAGGCATCTTGTATGCACTGAAGACACGAGAACTGCTGGTGTGCTGCAAGGCACAAGTGAGATGTGATTCTGAAACATTTCAGTAGTGTGGGAGATAAATGCGTTTGTTAATTATGAGGCCAGAACAGAAATTTCACAACACAGTGTCCTTGGAATTTTAACTGTATACACCACTTTAAGAAGAGCAAAATGTAGTATGCGATTGTGTGCCTCATACCTGTGAATTTATCTAGCACATGCAGTAAGTAAGGAGGACTAAGTGAATTCCAGGGCAGCCTGGGCTACAGTGATACCATCTCAGATAACAAAACAACACAAGAAAGAGGATAGCCTGGTGTGTTGACTCGTAATTCCAACACTTCAGGAGGCCAAAGCAGGAGGATCAGAAAGTGGCCAGCTGGGCTACACAGGGAGGCCTTGCCTCATAAAACGAGTTCAATTCAAATTTGTATTAAAGGATGCTTGTACGAGAAATTAGTTTCTCAAGTCTCAAAAGCAAATAATGTATGATCTGAAGAATCTTAATGGAAGTTATAAATGTACTGATTTTCTCCAGATATTTATTCGTACATAGGAAATTATATGTAAGTCTGGGAAAGTGTCTGATAACTCACCTGCTTTTCGGGTTTTTTTTTTTCCGTGTGTGTGTGTGTGTGTGTGTGTGTGTGTGTGTGTGTGTGTGTGTGTCTGTGTGTGTGTGTGTCTGTGTGTCAGGACACATGTATGTCATGAGCATGCAGGTGCCCACGGAGTCCAGAAAAGGGTATCAGATTCCTTGGAGTTGCTGTTACACACAGTTGTGAGTCACTCAATATAGGTGCCAGCGAAGAGATGAAGTGCTTTTTAAAACTTGATATTAGAAACCATTGCTAATCTGTACTTCAATGGTCACTGGATAAAATAGTAAGTTTTCTAGCTCTGAAAATGAGTGATGTTAGGAATATTTCTGAATTGATAGGAACTTTGTGTACTATCTGGAGAATGATCTATGACAGCCACATGTTTGGTATTACGTGAGTTTATTAGATAACAACCAGGAAGAAACAAGTCAGCAAGCAGCAGACAGGTAGTAAAATATCAGACCCATCATTCAGCAGGAAATACTGGGGAGGACCCCCTAACAGAGGTAACAGTCAGCTGAAGGCCCTGATCAACCAGAGAAAGCCAGGCATGATGTCTCCACCCTGGGTGAGATTTCCAACTGGACATTCCCAACACAGTCTTTAGCTTTGAGAAGCTGCTTTGATTTACCTCCCAACAGTGTTCACGGACACAGTATTTCCAGATGATTTACTCCCATTCTCAAAGCCATGGCATTTACATTCAGGCTGTTCTTTACTGTAGGTCCAGGGGAAACAGCCCAACCCTGGACAACACTTAAAACACACATGGGTCGGAAGTGAGGGGGCTAACCTCACCTCCACATCCCGCTTCTCTGTCAGCTTAAACAGTACATGACTACTTACTAACATAATGTGTGTTATAGAGGCACAATCTCCAAATCCCCTTTGTCCATGGTTCTAGAACATAGTATATACATTTGGCAATGGTAAAATAAGCCTTTTGCTATATTAACCTAAGTCCACAGCATTATCTTTTAGAAAAATTACCTTTAAAGAAAAGATTTTGTAGTCTCAGCATTTGGGGTGCAGAGGCAGGAAGATACCTGCACATTTGGGTCAGCCTGGGCTACACAGGAAGACCATGTGCAACAAAACCACACAGAGGCACACGTGGGGCAGCCGTGCAGAACTAGTTATGATGATTTCTACACATTTTTTGAAATCACGGCATTGCAGTGGCATGTGAAGGTCTTACTCAATATTTCCTATGATTTTATTCTTCTTTTCTTCACCTGGAGAAACTGTTTCAAGGCTGTGATTAACTATTTCTTCAGGAAAGCAAGAGGTGGGAGGACACAGAAACACCTACGTGCTGGACCTACTGTGCAGACCAAACAGGGGCATCCAGGCAAAGCACCAACAGTGTCAGCATCTCTCAGATGTTAGGTGGTGGACGTTTTCTACATCACATCTCCCTGTATCATCTGCTTACACATTTCTATCTCCCTCTAAATTTTCAGAATCTGGAATGTAGGTAAGAATGACATCTTCTAGTATTTTATCTTCACGAACAAACCCACAGTACTTGAATAGCAACACAGTACATATTCCTGAACTTCATTGGATGAACTAAAAAATTAAAAATACTCTGTTATTGGATGAATTTTTTTATTTTATTCTTTGTGTATGGGTGTTTTGCCTGCAAGTATGTCTGTGTATCACATGCATGCTGGAGGCTAGAAGAGGGCTTCAGATTCCCTGAAACTGGAGCCACAATATGGGTATGGGGGGTCTAACCTGGATCCTCTTGAAGAGCAGCCAGTGCTCCTAACCAAGGAGCCATCTCTTCAGCACCAAGAAAATTTAAAAATACAAATGAGCTCTGTGGTTAAGAGCATCTGTCTTGTGTAGGACCTGAATGCCATTCCCAGAACCACATCGGGCTGTTCACAGAAGTCTGTAACTCCAGCTCAGGGATCCAACGCCGCTGGCCTCTGCAGGGACCTGGACTCGTGTGCACATACCCCGACACAGGCACATACTAAAAACAACACAAATGAGACCATGGAAACCAGACTGACAGTGATTGCCTAATGTGACATGAAGTGACAAGAACCCAGTTTTTGATTTTGAAATCCAGTATTTCAGGTTTCCCACCCAGAACTGTTTAGACCTTTCTAAAGTGGCATCACGTAGTGACTGTTGCTGCTGCTTTTATTTAGCCCAGTGTAAATGGTTTCTCTCTTTCTGGTACTAAGGGTAGTTCACTTATCCTCCAATTAGGCCAGCAGCTAGTGGGCCATAGTCATCTTCCTATTTTTAAAAAGAGTTAATTATTCAACTCTACTATAAGCACTCAAAAATATGTGGCTGCCTCATATCAGGCTATGTTCCTTGATTAGATAAATTAAAAAATGCAAAAGTAATTCTGGCTTAATTTCCAGATGCTAACTCCACATTTCCAGTATCAGCCCGCCATCTTGTTGCCCTGTACTCTCATTCAATTTAACCAGCTTATCAACTTAGCACTCAGTCATCGTCTACCATTAAGTCCTGTGTGGGAGCATGGGTTGCATGTGTAGATGTGTGTGGGAGCATGGGTTGCATGTGTAGATGTGTGTGGGAGCACGGGTTGCATGTGTAGATGTGTGTGGGAGCACGGGTTGCATGTGTAGATGTGTGGGAGCACGGGTTGCATGTGTAGATGTGTGGGAGCACGGGTTGCATGTGTAGATGTGTGGGAGCATGGGTTAGCATGTGTAGATGTGTGGGAGCATGGGTTGCATGTGTAGATAGATGTGTGTGGGAGCATGGGTTGCATGTGTAGATGTGTGGGAGCATGGGTTGCATGTGTAGATGTGTGCGGGAGCATGGGTTACATGTGTAGATGTGTGGGAGCACAGGTTGCATGTGTAGATGTGTGGGAGCATGGGTTGCATGTGTAGATGTGTGGGAGCACGGGTTGCATGTGTAGATGTGTGGGAGCATGGGTTGCATGTGTAGATGTGTGGGAGCATGGGTTGCATGTGTAGATGTGTGCGGGAGCATGGGTTGCATGTGTAGATGTGTGGGCGCACGTGGAGGCAAGAGGACAAACATTCCTTCTGCCACAGGAGCTCTGGTGGTTGAACTCGGGTCACGTGAGGCTTGGCAGCAAGTTACCCCTAACGCCCTTCCCCAAACTGATTTTCTATGTAGTTTCAGACCCAGACAAACTTCATTCCAGAAGATTCTAGCAAACCTTAGATGGATCAACGCTAGCTGCTACAACGGAAGCAAGTCATATAAAAATAGATGATGGCCTACACCTACACCAGTACTCAGGAGGCCGAGGTAGGAACGTTGTGATTTCAAGGCCAGCCTGAGATATATAGCAAGATTCTGTGTCCAAATAAACACTCACAAAAATTCTCTAAGATAAACACTTAAAAGCATCTGAATATTTATTGAATAAATTACGCATATACATTAACTAAATGAATGTCCTGGTGGATGTCGTGGCACACATACCTGTAATCCAAACACTTAGGGCGCTGAAATATGGGGGATCTGAGTTTGAGGTCAGCCTGGGCTACATAACAAGACTGTCAATGAAACAAAACATGAGAATGTGACTGTTTTGATCAGGCTGATGTGAACATCACTTGTGAAAATGAAGTAATAACAACACTTGTAGATTTTGTCAACAAGAACAGTGTTTCTTTCCACTCTAACAGGATTATAGTTTTGTGTATACTTTGTGTGTAGTCTTGGTTACTACATAAACCTTCCATCAGGCAGTCCAGGTCTCTTAGAAAGGTTGAGTAAATGCTGCACTAATAAAAGCAGTTATCTCCTATGTTAGCTCTCCTGGCATTTCTGATTAAACGAGGTGTTGTGTAAGGACAACAGAATAGTACCTGGCACATGAGTATTAATTATTACTGAATGTTTTCACTTCCTCCAGAGCCAGGCTTTGCCTTGGTTTTCCATGCCTCTTAGGATTTGAAATTGGCATTCTTTAGCTGCTGGGCACAAAAGATTTGAAATCTCCAATGCACTGACTCTGAGAAAAGCTACCTACAAATGTTTACTTGGTTAGTAAAAGTGGAAAAAAAAAAAAAAGGTAAGTAGGCCACAGGAATGCAGGCTTTAAGTCCCCCTTTCCATATTTAAAGCATTGTGTGGCTATTATCTTAGGGCCTTAAGCTTTTCTATCACTGAGCACCCCTAACTCCCAGTCTATTGTTTAAAACTTAAATTTCAGTTTATTCTCTTCATTACCAGGAATATCAGATTTGGGGAATGGTAGGGAAGAGGAGGGCCCAGGAATAGACCTAAAGTCCAAAGATTAAATTTTTGTCAGGAAAATCTCATTGGTGTCAGGAAAGGAGTTCGTTAGACTGGGAGAGCAGTGTTTGCCTTTTATATCACTGGCTCAATTACTGGGAGTGGGAACTAATATGGAATCAAGATTTTGCTGGAAAAAAATTAATTCTGTCTTCTTTTATGAGGGTAACATATAGAAATAAGTCCTTTTAAATTTAAGAGAACAGTACACATTATGTGTGATATAACTTCTAATTTTATCAAAATAAGAATGCTTCATTGTCTGCCCTCCATATTCAGAATGAAATCTGAAAACCTGCCCCATGGGCCTGTGGCCAAGTACAGTCTGAGCTGGATGACAGGAGGCTGGCTTTGTAGATTTGTTGTTACAAATCAGTAATACTGCTCATGCCATTGTTTTTTTAAGTTGCACATTTTAATTTAGTTTTTACCACTAACAAGGATTAATCACAAAAAGGGAAACAGCTTGCAGTATTCTGTATATAGTCTCTACAGGGAACCCACTGTGATGTCCTGTCTTCTGAAGTCAACACTCAACACAGGACTGGTAATCCAGACAAGAGCAATAAAACTCTCAGCTTCCTAATTTAAGGTACATGTGGCCTTGGACAGAAAAGTTCCAAACCCTTGCAGACCCCTAGGAAAACCAGCGCTGTCAAGCTGACTCCTTTCCATGTCTGAGCCTCCACTCTGACCTGGAAGTGTAGAGGGGAGCCTCACAAACACACTGAGTCCCGGCTCAGCAGGAGGAGAGTTCAGGCTCAGCTTCTCTCCTTTTCTTATGTCAGAATGCCAACTTCTCACTTCGGTTCTCACAGCCAGGGATTTTTCTCTTTTTTTGTGAAGATTGTGGTTTAAACCACCACCCAATTGCCAGATTAGAAAACAATCAGACTAGGAAGTCTGAGACTGTAGAAGAGTGATACTGTTGAGATGGTTTTGTTTCAAAGCAGGTTAATGAACATAGTTTTCGTTTTGAAAATGCTCAAGATCGAGATCAAACTCAAGTCTTCCCATGTGAGGCAAGCCTCTTCCAGGACATAAATCCAGTAAGTTTACCAGCTTTTAGGTTTGGGGGCGGCAAACAAGGACTGCTGAGACAAACTGCTAAGCTTTGGGATAGTACCATCCTGTCAAGAGTCTCTATACACAGCACCCTCTGCAAACCTTAAGTGCCCTAAGTACCGGTTAGTACTTTAAACCCTCCATATAAAAGGGACCAATCTGACTTGGTAAAAAAAATGAGCCCTCCCTACAGCTCTTCCAGTGAAGAATTTTCTGGCAAAATCTGCTGAACAGTTTGAGACACATCATATATCCTCAAAAGCAGTGACTTCTTGAACATGTCACTGTTTCGGTGGGAACGTGGCACAAGGCCACCTCTACCACAGCCTGTCCCTTTTATCCAACGTACCCACTCTCAGGTAGCTAATCTGCATATATGCAACATACAAAGTGAACATTCTTTTGCCAAGTTCAAAGGTACTTGGGGGGCCGGGTATGTGGTGGCACACGCCTTTAATCCCAGCACTCGGGAGGCAGAGCCAGGAGGATCTCTGTGAGTTCGAGGCCAGCCTGGACTACCAAGTGAGTTCCAGGAAAGGCACAAAGCTACACAGAGAAACCCTGTCTCGAAAAAACAAACAAACAAAGGTACTTGGGGGAACAAAAAGAACTTGCTAGTTTCAAGGGCAGCAAACAACTTGCAGCTTCAACCCTGGATTATAGCCGTTCCGTTTATACCCACAGAGGCAGTGCTCATCGGTCTGCTCAGCTTCTGCACCACAGCGTCTCTTCTAATTTTCTGGCACCTTGCACTTAACGGTTCACAGATGCAGTAGACAGCCTGGAAACAGTCCTTTCTCTTCCTCATTCCCTACTTCCCATCAACTCCTGGGTGGGTTCTAGTTTGCCTTAAACACAAATTAACAAACAAAAAACAAAGGCAAACACGGCCTTTAAGAGACCATCCATTAACTATGAATGCTGCTTCCTAATCACCAAGTTTTTTCAGATCAGGATGATTTTAATACCACCTTGTATTTAACTGCGTGTTCTCCAAATCACAACCCACAGAAAGCAGGTTGGAAGTAAGTTTGCTGGCTTCAACCCAGCAAACTTAACCCTGTTGTGTACTGTCCGTGTAAACACGGGGAAGATTCCCATCTTATTCAATTTCTGCGTTTTAAAAACAGGATTAGAGGGGATGGGAAGGTGGCTCAGTGGGAAAAGTACTTCCTTTGCAAGCATGAGAATCTGAAATTGAATCCTCAAACCCATACCAAGCCAGGCATGGAAGGGTCTGTCTGTAATCCCAATGTTCCTATGATGAGATGGGAGGCAGAGAGAAGCTTGCTGGCCAGCCAGTGTGGTAAACACAGTGTGGGCAAGAGACTCTGTCTCAGGAGATGAGGGTTGACATGGGAGGTAAGCATCTGACCTCTACACATGCATCATGACACATGGCATGTTCAGGGTGTGTGTGCACGTTTTCACATATACATGAAAAAAAATTAAATTGGGAACTAGACTACCCAGTTGTGAGTGCAATGGATCAATGCCTGGAACAAAATCAAGTGCAATGGTGGCCCTTAACTGGACTGAAGGCTCTCTCAACCAGAAAGCACACCTGGTATTGAAAACTGAGCCAACTCCCTGGGGCTGGTCAGGTCCTGGATCTTAGACGAGAACATCTTCTTGTCACTATGAAATCAGCATGATTCCTAACTGCATTCTAATACTTACCCTTATGTCCATAGATTAGTGGAACTTCCACTCCTGATTAAAGCAGCTTCCCTTTGCAGCAGATGAAGACACATACAGAAAACTACAATGGATCAAAATGCAGAGAACAATGGACTGTGGGGTGCCCAGGCCCTATGGATACATCCACAACACAAGTCCTGCACCTAAGGCTCAGGGAGCATTATCGAAGAAGGAACAGATTGTAAGAGCCAGAGGGCCAGGGAGAATGCTGTGAGAGTCTCTCTCCTAAAAGTAAGAGGGAGGCTTGACCCATTATATCTCAACAATACGACCTCGTAAACAAGCCTGGAATAAGGACACAAAAGACTTGCTAAAGTGGAAGGGGAAAATCCCATTGGGTCCTAGCCTCTAGAGCAGTGGTTCTCAAGCTTCCTAATGCTGCTACCCTTTAATATGGTTCATGCTGTGGTGACCCCCAACCATAAAACTATTTTGTTGCTGCTTCATAACCGTAATTTTGCTGTTCTGAATCATAATGCAAATATCTGATATGCAGGATATGTGATATGCAACCCTCAAAGGTGTTTAGAATTGCTGCTCTAGACAAAGAATTAGTCAAATAAGGAAAGCCGACAATGGGAGAATTAGTTTTTCCCAGAGATGAGCCCCCTAATTGGATATAAAATATCAAGTGGTTAGCACTGTAATCACATACACACAAACAACACTAGAAACAGCAATTGCATTTATGTATATATGTATGTAATAATAATGGTTATTTGGCCATGAACTTGAGGGAGGGAGGATGAGGGAACATGGAAGAAGTGGGAGGAAAGGGGAGAAATGATGTAGTTAGAGTTTAATTAAAAAATAGTGCTAGGAGTTGGTGGTGTGAGAATAGGTAGCAGAAAATGTAAGTTCCTAAGAGGCACACTCAAACAGCTGATAGAAGTTCATGGTACAGGGTAGATGTAGAGTGGGGAGGGGCAAAGGCAGACTGACTTCTAAGTCTCCAAAACTAAATCTTATTGTCACTAGCTCATCTGATATATGGGAAATAGGATTGGGAAGGCTGAATATAGCACACTTCTGTAGAACTTAAAAGAATTCAATTACAAAGCTTTCTCCCCCTCCCCCTCAATGGCCACTAAAAAATGTTCTTATTCTTTTACTCAGAATATTTTAATTGCTTCTACTCTGTTATTATGTTGTCTAGAATGGGTTTCCCGCGGAAAGCATTCTTTTTTGCTTCACAGATTTATGCACTGCAAGGTCCTCTTCACTGAATTGATCTGGATCTCCCACAATAGATGTGCATAGGCTACTGCTTTCTGGGTTCTTTCCCTGGACCACCTGCAAGCACTGTTCTACTGTCCCTAATTTAGGATAGCAAGTCTTCTCACAGATTCCTATGAAGTGCAAACACACCCTATCCAATATGAGTTAAACTCCTTATCCTTCATTCATCTTCACCCTAATTTAAAAGGCAACCTCTATGGTCATCTCCAGATATAGCTAGCTGAATAACTCAACCAGCTCAATGCCATATTCAGACTCTTGTTCAGCCTTATTCCTATGCCCTCTCTCTGACCAAAGACAGACCCCTAGTCCCTTTACTTCCATTTTTAGGCATTGTTACTACCCATAATTAGTCACTGATGCATTACCACTAGGAGTATGAAACTACCTCCTTCCAAACCACTGACTGCCACTAGGACTACTGCATGATCAAGCAGATAATGCTACACATACTGCCTTCAAAATGAGAACATGAATATATGACCTGATGGTAATATATTACCATCAAGTAATCTTGATGCAGGTCCTATTTTTTAATCATTCTGATTTTCATTTTCTTTTGCTGAGAATTTGTTTCTTTCTATTCCAACAATGAGCTTAACAATTCTACTTTTTTAATTTCTCTAAATTGTGTTCTGTTATAATTCTAGCATTCCAAACTTTGTTCTTGGGAACAGGTTCCATATACTACCCCAACTTTTACCTTTAGTTGGCAAGCAGTCATTATTCACCATGCTTAACTAGAAAAACACTTAAAATTTTCTAAATCAAAATGACTAACAAAAGTTAATTGTAAGGTTCAGTTCTTACTAATGGACCTCCCAATGTCATCTGGTATGGCCACATACCTTGCTCTGATGTTTCTGGTTCCCACTTGTCTCTTCCTTCCCAAGGCTTTGCTGGTTCACTTTCTTCTGTCCACAAAGTGTTGAAGTGTTGGTGTTCCTCAGGTCTAGCAGCTTTACCACCTTCTACTTTCTATATGCTTGTATGGCATGTCATCCACTACCACTAGAGATTGGAAAATTATCTCTACCTAGTGTTAAAAATGGCAAATGCCCCAACTTTTTCATGTAGCTGTTCAGTTCCAATAAAATACAATAAATGCCCAAGAGATGAAAGACAAAAAGTTTCCTTCACGGTATGTGAAGTCCAGAACTGTCTGAGTTAGAAACACTGTAAATCTTTGCCCTGATAACCTACAGGAGCCTCAATTTCAACACTGATCCTTCAACCTTACTTCTCCATTATCTTGGTGAATAACACTGACATTGACATAAATTACCAAAGTCAAAATCTTACCGTTTCTCACATTTTAACCTCTCTACCAAATCCCTCATGGGCACTTCAACACCTTTTGGTCCATCACCTTTAAGAACTTGTACAGGAACCCATGATACCCTCCAGTTACCAATACCAACCGGCTCCTAAAACTAAATAACTGTAATTTCTTCTTTTAAACTTTGGAGTTCCCTAGCACCCACCCAGCTCTGGATCTATATACACTTCTCCCTTCACAACTATCCATTCTTAAAGCTTTTGGTCCAGTCCTACCTACTGCTAAGTGGCATAACCTTTTTTCAAAGCAACCCCCACACTTTGTATTTTTCCTACTGCCTGCATCTCCCTCCTTTCTCATAATTCACAAAAATCAAATGCCATCAAATATTCTAGGTCACTCAAGCCTACCTAAATGTTCTACCACTCCCCTCGTACCATTCCAATCAGTGTTTTCTTTCCTGAATGACTGGGACAATCATTCTTCTGAGACTTCTTGAATTACCTACTGGATCGTTTTGTCTTTTTCCATTTTTTTTCCCTCGAGACAGGGTTTGTGTGTGTAGTTTTGGTGCCTGTCCTGGATCTTGCTCTGTAGACCAGGCTGGCCTCGAATTCACAGAGATCTGCATGCCTCTGCCTCCCGATTAAAGGCTGGGATTAAAGGCATGCGCCACCACTGCCCGGCTTCCTACTGGATTGTTTACTCACTACTGAAAGTTTAAAACCCTGATAATCTTATTCCTCACTTCAAACTCAAATGCCAACTTACCAGTTATGATCAAGTCCAATACATGTGGCTGTGAGACACTAGATGATCTAGCCCTAGCTTACCTCGCCTTGTTTTCACCTTATCTTTACCAGCTTTCTACCATTTCCTCAAAAGCTTCTCCTAACCTTTTTAAAATGTATTCTCTTCTTTTGGCCTAGAATTAGCTGATTTTTTCTGCCCTAATTTCTTCTTTGGGGAAGTCTTTCTTTCCCTCAGTGTAGACTACAGGGCATCATTATCTCACTTTATTATTTTGTCCTCAATAACTGGCATCATGCTTTTGAGACTATTAACTCTGTAACTCAACTCTGATCTCAGTAAAGAAAAAAAAGCAGTAACTCAAGAGGAAGGAAACCCAGTGTTTTAGCAATAAACAATTATGGGTTTAAAAAAACTACACTTGATGAGTAAGTTGTAGTATAGTAAAAAGCACTCCAAGCAAAAGAAGCAGTTAAAACTAAGGCCTTGAGTAGTGGGAAGCTTGTTGGTTTGAGAATTTAAAATGAAACGAATATAACGAGAATACAATAGGCAAAGGGTAACAAGATGTGCTTAGAGGTATACAGTATAAACCCCAAATAAACATTCCAAAGTTTACTGTGAAAATAAGGGTTTTACTCCCTAAATATTCCATTTTACAAAAGATCTAGCCCATTAGTGGTGGAGGAGATATTCAAGAAGAAACCAAGGGGACAATGTTCCAGGTAAGACATGATTGTCTTCTGGGTTATTCCATGAAGAGAAGTAGAAAGGTTTCTTTCTATGTAGGAGGTAGAAATGGCAACTCTGACCACTACCATGAAGCATCAAAGATCTTAAGCTTGAAAACTACAGACACAGACTTCCCCTTTTCAGCTAAGGAACACTGGGAGAACAGATCAAAGATGAGGTGATAGTCTGGGTATATGATGCTTAGCTCTGAAACAGATACTTGTGTATACACCCGGAATGATGTTAAGTTGCTTCTCGGAGTACACTGGTAATATGGATCGCCACAGAATGAACTAAAACACACACACCCCTCCCAATGACCCAGATAAAGGTTAATTACTGGAAGCCAGAGATGGTAATATAGACTGCCATAGAATAGACACACAGAAACACACACAGACACCCCATGACTCAGAGGCCAAGTACTGGAAGCCAGAGATGGAGCAGCCAAAAATGTAATGCAAAAATGACTCGAAAGCCAGGTAGTGGTGGTGCATGCCATTAATCCCACCACCTAGGAGGCAGAAGCAGATGCATGGATCTTCGTGAGTCTGAAAACAGCCTGTACTACAAAACAAGTTCCAGGACAGGAAGGGCTACACAAAGAAACCCTGTCTCAAGGGTCTGTGTATATGTGTGAGTGAGAATTTCAAGTTGTTATCAATGGCACTGAATGCTCTCAAGAAAGTGAATAATGGCAGAGAAAGAACCAACAGGTATGAAAACACAAAGGGGGTGTGGTGCGCACGGATGGTGGAGGTGGTTCTGAAAAGAATAATTTTAGGTCGGTTGGGAGTAAACCTAAAACTGTAGTAAATACAAAGTGTAGAAATGGACTGTGCAACCAAATGAGCTGTGTGGACCCAAGGAAGTTATAATTAGATATAAGTCTCTCTCCCCATCTTTACTTGCATGAATACCAGCTCCTAGAGCCCACCTATAATTTTTTTATTAAAAGGAACCCAGTAAAAGAAAACATATTGGGAAAGTCAGCCGAAAGTCCTGTCTGTGGAGTGACCTGTGGAGGGGGATGAAAGCTTAGAACTGAAGGATAAGGAACCAGTCATGCAAATGAGCAGGACTGCAGCATTGTAAGGCTTAGCAGGAACTTTGACAGGAAGACTGGATTGTGGAGCGTAAAAACACTACAGTCAATGTTCATAAGTATTATTGAATATAGAATTATATTCAAATCATTAACAACCAATAAATGAGGACCAAAAAATTGGAATGGCAGGTCCATCAGAAAAATTACCATCTATATGCAGCTGAGATGGTGCACACCAGATGATCAATTCTGAGCCTAACAAATGTGTCCACTCCTTTTCGGTCATGCTGGGGATGGAACTCAGGGTCTCATGCAAGCAAGTCAACAATATACCAACAGAGCTGAGACAGTTCTCAGTCTGTTCCTCAGACATTAATATAGTGGGACACACTGTTTTAACAACAAAAAGGAAAAATGTTTTCATTATCAACCAAGCCTGGAAGATTCTCTCTTTAACAACCTTGTTTTCTACAAGACGTTAAAATACCTAATATGCTAATATACACTGTCCTTTGAGAGAGGCTGTGACACACAGGAAATCTCCTCGGACCACAACTCACAATCCCTGACCCCGGAGGTTTGGACTCCATGCTTTCTAGGATCTTCATAAACACTAGTTTCTCCCCAATTCATCAAGTTGTATTAACTCTGTTGGCATCATTTTTTTCTAAACTAGAAACATGTCTTGTTAATCTCCAATTTACTCAGTCTATTCGCTGAACAATCCCAACTGCCTAAAATGAGTACTTGATTGTTGTTGTTGTTAAGTTGTTCAACTTATATGCACGCAATGACCACCTTTTTCTTCATTAAAAATTTGATCTGTCTAGCCTTTTGAACATAACTGAATTTAACACACCTGCAAGTTCCCAGAACTGTTTAAGTTTAACTGGGGTAATGGGGTACTTTGAATAATAAAATTCTAAATTGAACTATTAAAATCCTTGGGATTTAAAAAGAGAAAAAAACTCCAGTCTTTAGTGATGAAACTTTGGGTAAATTTAGGTTGCAAGAAGATATTTTAAGAACAGATTGAAGCTGGGCATGGTGGTATACATCTTTAATCCCAGTGATCAGAGGCAGAGACAGGTGGATCTCTTTGAGTTCCAGGACAGTCAGGGCTACACAGAGAAACCCTGTCATGAATAAAAAAATAAAAATAAAACAGCAGATTGAGAAAAAATAGTTACTTAATATTGACTTTATATTCCATACCAGCTTTACTAGCATGCTGCTCTGTAAGTTCATTCTTGTTTTATACTTTCATGTTTCACACTAAAAAAAGCTCGCTCTCATAAATTACTTTAGCATTCACTACCTATAAAATAAATAAACAAATGCCACTCAATGCTGGCAAGCTCTTTCTCTGGTAATACAGCAGAATAACTGAAGAAATGTCTAGTGGCCAATATTCTCATAAGGAAAGACAATGCACACTCTGTTGGTCTTCTCTTCCATATTGTCCGTACCCTTTCTTGTTTCTGCAGACAGGCCCTTGTTCTGTAGCACAGGCTGGCCTGGGTTGTGAGGCAATTCTGAGTACTAGAATTGGGTGTGGGGACCACAGTGCCTGGCTGTGTACTGCAGTTTTCACTTTACAGGGACGAACTTACAATGACTCACAACAAAACTCTCTGCTACTGCGTTCTCTCAGACAGTTTTGCTAAGTATCCATCTTTAAGAGGTGGGAGCGCTCCTAAGAAAACTGTATGGAAACATCCCATGAACAACACATAATTCAGTTGTTTAAAAAATATAAATCACCCATGAAAACCACCTTTATTTTAACATTAATAAATAACAGTGGGCTTATCAAATGGTAAGGATTTTAATGTGTCAAGTTTTATGCATACTGCAAAGAAACCTTAAGGTGAAACCAACTACTCAACACAACTCACTAGGTCCCCCAAATAAAACTGTAATGTTTTAATAATAAAACTTTAAAGTTTCCAAAAGAGATTAAGTTCATTCCTTCACCATGCTTATTTATTTATTCAGAGTCCCAGCAATTTCAGTTAAGTGATTCATTTCCCCTGCAAGTCTGATGCTGTACAGAGGATACACACATCCATGTGACCACAACACCACAGCTCAGGCTAACACTGTGAATGCAACTGCTTCATAATATGTCAAACAAAAGAAAACAAAACAATAATGCTATGATGGCAAACAAAGACAAAAGTAAGTATTCAGAGGATGCCTTGTTTCCAGTACTGACTTCAGCTGTGCTTTCCACGAGGCGGTCAGTGCTCCAGAAATAACTCCTACCTTGAAGCATAGGTCTGGTGAATAAAGCTAAGCTAGAATTAGATACTGAATGATCAAATAATCAATCATGACTAATACTGTTCTTGAAGACTAATCTAATGAAAACAGTATCATTAGATAATGTGAAAAATACAGACAAATCTGCACAACCTAATGCCTATAAATAGTAAAATCAAAACATATGACTTCCTTATAGAAAGTGTTTCATCTATGTAACTATAAATGTTAAGGATTCTTGCATTTTATAAACACAAGATGGGCTCACTTTGATGATACCAATTTTAAAATTTATAAAATGTCTAAAAAATTCTTTCCACAAAAGTTTATACAGTTTAAAGCTATACACCATCCATAAATCTCAGAAAATGGGAAGAAAAAAATCTTTAGAAGATCACATACGAAAGGAGGACTGAAATGTGATTTTATTTAAGGCAACACTGGGCTACTTCACAAACCACCACCTTGGGTATTTACACGGCTCCACTACTAGTCCCTATCACACTGACAAAGGATATTTTAAAAGACCAATGTTGAAAATCTTCAATGTAGCAAAGTCTTTATTCACATTTCCATTACATTTCATGGACTCATAGTAACTATATCCAATTAGAAGCAATGGAAAAAGGAAAAAAAATCTGTAGCTCTATGAAACTACGGAGGAGTCTGCTCTAATTCACATGAATGCCATCCGAGAATGGAGGATGGCAAACTCACAAAGCAGAACGCTGTAATGTGCCTACCGTGCCAACCACCTTGACAGCATGTTGCAAATTCTTTTATGTTAAAAAAAAAATTAACTACGGCAGTTTCTAGTTTTAGTTCAAAAAGTTCTTAATTTAAAACAATAAAAGTTTAAAAACTTGATCACTTCGTTAAAATTAAAATTGCAAATATAAATGTATCATTTACTTATTTAGACTTACAGACTGCTGGTGGCAGCAAATGATTTACAATAATAAATATATACAAAAAACTATCTACAAATAAAGAGTACTGCTATACATGAGTGGTGATCTGCTGAAAAGATACCAGTCATACAGATAATTCAGTATAGTTCATGGAAAGGACAACTAGGTGACAGAAATTTGAGGCTTAACTCAATTATTTACAATAACTGAAGTATTGATTTTGCTCAAGTCCCATAGGGATAAAATAAAGTTCTACATGACAAATGTCATGGCTTTTTTTTTTTTCCTCATTTTTTAAAGCTAGGTTAATTCATGTCAACAAATTAAAAAGCTCACAATTACAGCATGCTTGATGGCTTTCTATTTAAAATAAAACTACAAATGATATGCATTTATAGTACATGAGTTACCTATCAGTACTGCCCTCTGCCTGTGGCTTTACCTATACTGACTTCTTTCAAAACAGTCCTATCTGGATCATTTGATAGTACTTCAAGTTTATTTAGGCTGACAGTAGGTTTCATTTCCTGAAGCTGTTTTAGGACAAGCTCAGTGCAATCTTTAAGAGTCTTGTCTAAAACAATTTTTACATTCTCACTGCACGGAAGCTTGGAGGGATTGGCAAACTGTACAAAGATTTCACTTTCTTTACAAGAACACGTGTGATTCCCACCAGTCACAGTGGTCTTATCAACATTTCTTCTTGAACTTGAATGGGATCCTCTCTTAGTTCCACCATTTGAATGGTCTCTGTCAGTATTTTTCTTCTGCTTCACTGCAGACTCTTCCAGAAACTTAAGAAATGACACTTCAAATCCCATTGGTTTGAAGGAGCTCCAGTCAAAGGATGCAGGATGCTCCTCAGTGGTTTGAACTGCCACAGCAGTCTCTTCATCCTTACGTGAGGTATTTACCTCCAAGGATAATTCGGGCTCAGTTTTTTCAACCTTTCTTTTCTTATTCTGCACAGTGCTTTTTTCCTTATAAACTCTCTTCAAATTACCTGTCTTTTGTTTTTCTGGTAGGCTGGAATCATTTTCCTGAAAATCATTATTTACCTTTAAAGCAGTATTAACTTGAGTTTCTACATTTGTGCTATCTTCATTTATTAATTTTGTAATAAATAATTCTGTTAGCTCATCCATTTCATCTTTTTCACCTTTTATACCTTCTTCCTGTGGGACGGTAGCTGTTTTTGTATTATCATTTTTCTCTAACACAAACGTGTCAGAGTCTTTTATATCATCTTTACCATCCTCTTGCTGAGAAGTCTCCTTTCCTTGTGGGTTGCCATACCGCTTGAAGACAATAAGAATATTGCGGTGTTGTGATGTAAATGCTTTGGACAATTTATGACACTTATAATGTCTAATTATATTGCTTTCACTTGTAACAACAGAAGTACACCCCTTTATCATACATGGATACTGCGTCACAAATTTGCTTGTACACTCTGACAAGGCGTCGTTCCTAGCCTTTATGGAATATACATGCTTTCCACGTTTTAGAGAATAAGGCTTATTTTCTTCAATCTGCACAACTTTTGCACTATTGCTTTCGAAATTGCATTTTTTCTTTCGCTTGGTTTTAGGTATTTTTATTCCTTCTTTTCCAGATCTGCTGTGTTTTGTTGCCCGATGTTTAGACTTTGATTTTTCTTGGTTTGCCTTACTTGATATATTTTCCTGGCCAGTTAATTTTCTTGGCCGAATCAGATGAGCCTTATGTTTGTCATTATGCTTATTAAAAATGTGTCGGAGGAGATTAGACCGAGTTGCATATATCCGGTCACAGCCTTCACAGTCACACTTGTATATGCCATCTTCTTCTGTTTTACTTGTCCTTGTTCCAATTCCATGGTCTACCTCAAGATGAACAACATAGCTCAGGTATGTTGTAAAAGAAGATTTACACTCCAACTGGTCACAAGGAAATTTACCAACATCCACAGCAGCAGTCATGGTTTCAATTTCCTCAGGGGTCATTTCATGAAGTTTCATGTAGTGCTGTATTAGGCCAGTAATTGCTTGGAAAATTCTAGAACAGTCACTCACCTGACACCGAAATTCTTTCATTGATTGTTTAGTTTCAGCTTCTTCGCTTTCTCTGCCAACCTCACTTTCCTCTTCAACCTCTGCAGAAAACGTAGGAAGATTTGATTTATGTACAGCCTGGTAATGAAGAATCAAGTTTTGCTGTATTGTAAATGCAGCAAAACATCCCTGGTGAACACAGCAGTAAGGTCTATATGGACTGTATCTTGCTGGAAATTCAACAGACTGGGAGACTGGATTCTTTTCTCTTTTTTCTTCCTTTTCTTTTCTATGTCTCTTAATTTTCCTTCCTTTGGTTTTCATGTTTGTAAGATTTGTATTATATTGTTCAACAGTGATTGGGACAGGTTGTGAAGAACTTTCTGGTTGCTCAGGACTTTTTTTTTCTGTAAGTTGTTTTTCTGGGATTACTGCTACACTGCCAAGGGCATCATCTGTCACTGCTGGTAACTCCACGGCAGGCTGTAAGTCTGTTTTCATTTCTTCTGCTACGAGTGTCTGTTTTTTCACTTGAGTAATTTGTGGAGCTGACAAATTTTCACTCTGAGATTTTCTTCCATATGGTCTTTTTATTTTTAACTTTACCATTTCTTCTGTTGTAAAATGATGCACCAACTGACAGTGTGCCCGGAGATTAGAATTTCTTGTAAATGTTTTGGTACATGTAGGTACCACACATTTAAATGGAGCAAATTTTAACTGATTCTTCTTAATCTCAAGAATCATCTCTTGAGTATACTGGTGGATTTTACTGTAGTGTTTGAACAGGGCATCCTTTGTCATGGCACTGTAGTTACAGCCTTGGTTCTGACACACAAAGGGCTTATTAACTCTGTCGTTAAGCTGGATATGTATTGTTTCAGAAACTGGCTGGACTGCAGTATTTGGAGTTGATTTAGTAGGAGTAGGGGGCAGTGTTACTGGTGTGTTTATTAGCATACACTGGGAAGCTGGAGTGGAGAGGTCAGTTTCTAATTTTAAGTTTTGCAAACCTTCTAAAATGTCCTGTATTTGATCCTCCTCATGTAATGCTTCAGACTGAAGAATGTTATTTTTTGTTGGCATTACAGTTAGGAAAGAGGGACACTGAGGAGAATCAGGTAACTTACTATCTTGGATAGAGTTTACTGAAGGAAGCTGCATGCTGTAATTTATCTGAGCATTCTGTGGTGTCTCACCAGTACCCTGAGATCCACTTTTTACCTCAAGTATTTGAGAATTCATAGCAGTTTTAATAATTTCAAGAGTCTTCTCAAAGTTCTGTATAACATTGTCTTCAGAAACCTGCAAATCAGAAGTCACTGATGTGCATGAACTCAAAGCCATCATTCGGGAATCACCATTTTCAGTTTTTAAGGATAAAGGGGCTAACACTGGGTGTGGTTCAACATTGGCTTTAAAGTTCTCTTTTACATCAGTTATAAACAAATGATTGTCAATGTTATTTAATTTCTGTGTGAGATTTTCCACCAAAACCTGAGGTTCACAATTTGGAATTACATCTGAACGAACGTTGCTATCAGGGACCTTAAGGTTCTTTGCTGTAAGCTCTACTGTCAAGTCAGTTGGTACCACATTTTGGGAAGCATTGGGTATCATTACTGGAGGAACAACTTTTTTTCTTCTCTTAGACGCACTATTTCCTTTTTTATTCAAAGCACTAGATCTTGTATTTTGAGGACCACTTATAACAGAAACATGTGTGCTATTACCAGTAAAATTTTGCGACGGCTCAGTAGAGTTAGTGAATGAACTGGAGCACAGACCATTTTCAATAGTCTTGAGCAGTAAATCATTTGGTGTAAAGATGGGCAAATTGTTACATTCCTTGATGGTGGAAGTTTTGGAATTTGGTGTCTTATTCTGGTTTGTTGGTGAGGTGTTCGGGTGGCAGACAGTCTGTAATAAGGGTGTCTCAGTTGGACCTGGCAGCCCTGTTGTGTTTACTTGTACTCCGTCGGAGACACTGCCTACAGGAACAACCTGAGAAAGGATTTCGGCACTCTCAAATGTGCTAGGAATGCCAGCAGTTTCTAAAGCCTGCTTAATAATTTCACTGCCTTCCTGACTAACACTGTTATTAAAGTTATTCACATCACACCTAGGAAATGCACTTGGTAAAAATGATGAGCGATTTTCCACAGAAAGAAGCTGTAGGAATGATGGATCTTTAAAACATGCTTCTGGACTAAAGGTAGACTGGTGTGGCTGTTGCATATTCACTGCACTCGTGGAAAGAATCATGTTGGCCAGAAGGGAAGGCTGCCTGTTGCTCTGTAAAAGTTCCTGTGCAATTTCCGCTCCATCCAGTGGTTTGCAGTAAGACCGTTTAGACAGGTGTCCACCCAGGGACCTGGGGTTCGTGAAAGCCCTGTAACACCTGCTACAGATAAATTTCCCATCTCTGATAATCGCAGGCCATTTAGCCCTTTTGTTGTGCTTGGGTTTTCTTTCCTTCCCATTTGGGCCTCGACCACGGTCTTTTTTCACTTTTTTAGATGCTGACTGTTGGGCACTGGTGCTACTGAAGTCATCTGCAATGTTGACTTGTGGAGGAAAAACCCCATTTTCACCACTGCCTCCTTTAAGAAAGGAGGAGGAACTCAGGTTTCCTTCCATCTGTGAGGGATAATGATTTGTACTGTTCTCCAGCTGGGAAAATACTGAATTATTCTCACTGTTTGCTGGTGAAGGGAAGAGAGAGCTATTTTCTGTGGGTAAAGGAAGGAAAGGATCTGAGCCGCTGTCAATATTCAAAGGCAAAGCTGTTTTGGTTAGATCTTCCATTTGTGAGGGCAAGGCAGTATTAGACAAGTTTTCCATCTGTGAACATAATAGACCATCTTGTCCATGCTTATCCTGAGAAGGTATGTTTGGACTTAGGACACTTTCCACTGAGGGTAACAATGGAGTTGATACACTTGCTAAATGAGCTGGAAAAATGGAAGGCGAGACATGCTGCAACTGGGCTGAACAAGCAGGATTCCCACTGGCTTTGGTCTGTGGTGTAAAAAAAGCATGATTAGAGCTGCTCACTTGGGATGGCAAAAAATAAACACACTTTCCATGATTTGGTGTATTTAAGTTGTTAGGTTTCTGACCTTTTTTAGTTTTGCGCTGCATTTTAAAAGCAGCATATTGGTCAGGGTGTGCTGTTTTCATGTGTTTTCCAATACTCTGTGAGGAGTTATATGTTCGAGTACACCCCTCGACCTGGCAGCTGAATTTCTGAACTGGAGCTTTTGGAGGTACTGATGGAGCTCCCAGTGAACTGCTCAGGCTGAGCTGCGATGGAACAAATGCAATACTTTCTAGTGTCTTAAGAGGTAAATCGTAAAGGCTGGATGATGTCTTAACATCACCTCCACATTCAAACTTGGGAGTTTGTGAGCTGTCTTGAAGTCCCGCCTGACTTTGTATAGAGAAGGTCAT
Source organism: Peromyscus leucopus (assembly GCF_004664715.2). Classification (NCBI taxonomy): domain Eukaryota; kingdom Metazoa; phylum Chordata; class Mammalia; order Rodentia; family Cricetidae; genus Peromyscus; species Peromyscus leucopus. The sequence goes on from NC_051064.1 coordinate 47,037,743, forward strand.
CAGAGTGTTCACCTGTCTTTCTAAGTTTTGTGGGTTAAGGTCACCCATCTTCATCGATTCGGAATTTGCTAAAGAATTCTGAGCCATCTGGGCTTCATTTAGGTGCTCATGCTGCTTCTGCTCTTGGAGACGTGGATGACACAACCCAACAGCAGCACCGTCACTGGGTTTATGCAACTCTGTCACCAGTGGCTCACCAGTGCCTTCCATGGTTAGGTTTTCTTGCTTGCCAAAGTCATCCTCAGTCCCATGGTTGAGAGACACCTTGATGGACACAGCTACTTCATTGGTCTGAAGAACAGTAGTATTATCAGGGTTTCCCAGACCATTTGACAATGGTATGTTAGCTTGCCTGAGTTCAGAGGCCAAGAGCTGGCCTTGTTGAGTCACAGCTGGTTCTGCTTGGCTTTTATCCCAATCATCACTTCTATCTGCTCCTAAGCTCTTTTCAATGCTTCTTTCTGAAGAAAGCATTGTTCTTTCTTCCCCAGTACTCCCTTCTGTGTGCTGATTCACATCATTTCCAGATAAATTAAGCTGGTCTTCAGGAGGCAGCTCTTTTTCAGGAGCACTGTGATCATCCACATGCTTTTCCATCTCACTCTGAGAACGGTAAACTTTACCACAACCTGTGAACTTACAAGTATAGGTATTATAATGTTGTGCTTCATGATCATACAGTAAATAAGCTTGGGAAAAAATTCTGCCACATTTTGGAAATAAGCACTTTGCTCTAAAGACTTGATGCTCCTTTCGGTGGGCTAACAGCTCCGCATAACTGTTGAAACCAGCCTTACACTTCATCTGTATACATATATACGGCTTGCTGCCACAGTGCATCTGTAAATGATCGTTGAGGTGAGTGACGCTCACAAAATGCCGTCGACAGTACTGGCAAATGACCTTTTTGCTTTGCATTTCAAGAAAGCGTTTGGCATCTTCATTATCCTTATGACCTTTTACATGAGCAATTAAATTTTTAAAGTACTTAAAGCCCTTTTTACAAAAAGTTACAGGGCAATTAAATTCATTAACAGGTACTGGTTTCTGGACAGGGATCACCTCTGGCTCATAAGATTTATCTTTGTCATCGTTCTCGTCATCGGAACCATCATTGTCATTAAACACTATGAAATCTGTGGAATAGAGACTGTTCTTTTTTATGGGGCGTTGTTCCTGTTTACCCACAGCATTAGTATTGGTCTTCTGACTTTCATGGGTGGCTGGGATTTTGGGAGGCCTTCCCAATCTTCTTAATGGTTTCATAGCTGCTAGTCTCTCTTTACTAGACTGTTTAACATGCAGTGTGACATGAGGGACAAAAGTTTCTTTAGAATTAAAATTCTTTGCGCATATGGGACAGCTGTAAATCCCATCTTTATAATGTTTTTGAGCATGCCGAACTATTCTGTGTCCAAGGAATTCTTTGTCACATAGCACACAATACTGCATGTAGGCTTGCCAATTCCTAAACCTAGCAGATATAAACCCCCTATCTTTTAATTGTTTTATCTCCTTCTTCTTTTGCTTTTCATCACCAATATCCATCAGCAGGCCAGAATTAGTGCCAAGTCCACCAGAAAGACCATTCACAGAGGCTTCTCTGCTTCCGTCCTGGTAATCCACTTTTTCATACACTTCACAGTCATTCAGTTCATCAATTGAAGACACAATAGATGCCTCTTCTCCCATCAGTGCAAGACACTGCCGTTTCAAGGTTTTCCAATCCCAAAATTCTGGGTCAAAGGGCCACTGAGTTTTCAAAACAAGTAACAGCTCACAACGTAGAGAATTGGGTATGGGGAGATTCTCTTCATCGTATTTCTGATCTGGCTGGTTATATAACATTTCCACAGCATAATATGCATCTACTGTAGGCTCAATAAGAAATTCACTCAGTTGACAAGCACGTTTCACTTCCAGATCATCGGGCAACAAACATGAAATGGTCTTGCAAACTGATATTTTCACTTCAGTGTTTTCTGTAGATTCCAAGCGTAGAGCTTTTACACATAATTCTATGCAAGTAGCAAGTCCAGCCCCTTCAGTCTGTGAAATAAATAAAAAACAGGAAAGGTTAATTGACACTATCCAGTGCAGATTTTTTTTTTTTTTTTCATAATTGGGCTTTCAAAAGAGATGTGTGTTGCTTTCAAATCTTAAAATAACAATATTGGAAAAGACACACCTTCTAAATCAACTTGGTGTGGATATGGGTTTACAAGTAACCTGAAAATCATTACAAACACAAGTAGCAAAACTAAGCAAAGACCTGTATCAAAGAACAACAAAAACAGCAACAACAAAAACCTAGATCATCTGACAGGCAAACATGGAAGTTATTTCACCTTTCTTACTTCTCAGATCCTTTTTCTAGAGCAGAGGTCAAGGGGCTGGAGAGAGAGTGAGAATTCTAGAGAAGGCTTGTGATATTTAGAAAACTCACAAAATGAAGGGGAAGGGAATGAATTTAAGGAAGGATCCAGACGTCAGTGAACGTATGGATAAAGGAAACTTATCTTGAGGAAAATAACTTTTCTAATGTGTCAACTCTTTCTCTAAAGAGCAGCAAAAGCTGATTCAAGACCACAAAGTACAACTGCAGGTATTCTAGAGACGAATCCTAAAGAGACTGCAGATAGCTGCCAACTGCTGAGCAAGGACTTGTTCCAGCACGCTAACCACAAATGGTTTGCTTTGACTTTTTAAATTATTTTAATTTTTTGAGACAGGGTTTCTCTGTGTAGCCGTGGCTGTCCTGGAACTCACACCATAGACCAGGCTGGCCTCAAACTCACAGATATCAACCTGCCCCTTCCTCCGAGTGCAGGGATTAAATGCATGCACCACCGTCCAGCGGTTTTCTTTGATTTTTTGAGACAGGAGCATGCTTTGTAGCCCAGGCTGGGTCAACTTCATGATCGTTCTGGGTCAGACTTACAAGAGATGAGATTGCATTTGTGCACCATGACACCTAGCAAAGCAAATGGCTTGTTTTAAAAATATTTGTATGTTGTAATTACATGTAAAACATAACAAATGATCACACACACACACACACACACACACACACACACACACACGAAGAATCTTATCAAACATCTTATTCTTTAGAGTTTTCACTGTGTATACTGGAAAATTAAGCAATAGGCAATACTTAAATCATAAACTAATTACATAGCAGGTACATTTTAAAACAGTTTGAATTCACACCCATTTTCCATAATACAGTAAAATTACATGAGAGATTAATTCTTAAAAATCACTTAAATCTGATTTATTAAGTGAGTAAAAACACACTACCAACACAAATGTTTATGACATGAGAGTATTCTACCATCTATGTTACATAACTATGAAGGACCACTGGGCACATAAAGATGACAGTCATCATGGAGAGAGAGGCTCTAGTCCAAGTTTTTCCAACAGGAGGCCTAGCAGCATGGCCTCCTTACAAGGAAGGAAGGAGTAAGGATGAAGGTGGACAGTCACTTTTACCCCATTCCTTAGACTCAATTGAACCGAGAAATGAACCCCAGAGTGGTTAAGTTGATCAGGGTAGTCAGCAGTGAGGTAAGATTGGTACCCAGCTAACCTGACTTTTAGTTTCAAGTGCCCTTCTGCTCTGCCATGCTGTTGACCAAGTGAGATGTTTAGTAGTAACACAAGCTGATGATTAAAACTACACAGTAACATCCTAGGAAACCTACTCAGTTTATTTTTAACTGTAGCATCATAGTATATAACATGAAAGAGTTAGTAGGGCTGAAATAGAGAGGAAGAGCAGGAAAGTAGAAAGATAAAACAAATCATTTCTGGACAAAATAAATATAAAATTTATTTAAGGCTTACTGATCAAATACAGGCAATAAAAGGTACTTTTAAAGGAGGATGGAGTAGTAGGTTTATTTTTTATTTCACCTTTCAAAAGAATTTGTACATAATTAAAATAACCATTATCATGCTGAATTTTTAGATTCTATGCAATGATAATATCTTTAGAAGATGTCTTCTGTATATATTTAAATAGAAATGAGCTGAATTCCTATCCAAGTCACCAAAAGAAAATCAGCAACACAAGGCTAGTACACTCGTGACAAGATTCTCATCTCTTTGATAAATGTGTGGACTCAAATGTGCTTTCAGCCTCTTCACCTCCATATAACTTGTGCTCTACCTATGGTGTTTTAAAATTTTCAATTTCTCTGTTCCTGCATTTCAAAATGTTCTGACTCGTTTAAAATCTGTTCATTTAAATATTATCACTGTTTCAGAGTGTGGTAGTTTGAATGGAATTGGCCCTCATAAGCTCAATGGGAGTGGCACTATTAGGAGGTGTGGCTTTGCTGGAGAAAATGTGTGACCGTGGAGATGGGCTTTAAGGTCTCATATATGCAGTGTCTCAGACCACTTCCTATTGCCTTAAGATGTAGGATTCTCAGCCCTTCTCTAGCACCATGTCCGCCTGCATGCTGCCATGTTTCCTACAGTGATGATAATGAACTAAATCTCTGAAACTGTAAGCCACACAATTAAATGTTTTCCTTTGTAAGAGTTGCCATGGTCATGGTGTCTCTTCACAGCAATAGAACCTCAAACTAAGACAAACAGTGTCATTCATGCTTTATTATTTTGTGTATTTTTGTTTTTTATAGATTTATTCACACTTACATTATTCATACTAGACAAATCAATTCGGTCATTCTTTCTGATAGTGTTTAAATACATACATACGTATGTGTACACACACACACACACACACACACACACACACACACACACACACACACTATTACACTCCTGGTGTTTTGGTTGTCAGAAGAGGACATCAGTGCCCCTAAGCCTAGATTTACAGATAGTTGTAAGCTGCCAGTTGGGTGCTGGGAATCATATCAAAGATCAGCTGGTGCTTGTAACCACTGAGTCATCTCTCTATGCCCCTGTTAATTTTACTATTTTTATAAATTGTGTGTCTGTGCACATGAGTTGCAGGTACCAGTAGAAACTAGAGGCACTGCATTGCTGGAAGTGGAGTTAGGTGATTGTGATCTGCCTTATATGGGTGCTGGGAACTCAACTCAGGTCATCCACAAGAACAGTACGTGCTTTTAATCTCAGAGCTGTACCTCCAGCCCCAATCCTACTATGATGAAATTATTTCAGATTTTTTTCATTCATGCCTTTATATGCAATTCATAGTTTTTATGCTTGCTTGTTTAATTCTATCCTTCTGCCTGCTAACATGTTCTCACAAAAGGCAGTCACATAATTTGTAAGTCTTGATGATGAACTCACCCTAACCAGAGCTTTTTATAAGAATCTTGTACTGACATGTCCCTTCAAAGCAGTTCTGTATCTATGGCACAGTTCAGGTTTCTCACCTCTTAAACATTACTTGGCATGGGGATTTCTAAACTATATAGCACCAAATATGTGTTAAATAGACTTATGGTTATAATTTCTTAGGGAAAGACTCACCTCTTTTGACCCAGAATCCAGCTGAGCATTATCTGAAGCTCTCTATCATCCATCAGTGTTATATTTTTCTAGTCTGTTTCTCAATGAAATAATGGCACTTCACAGGTTCCAGAGTTGTGGTGGGCGCAGGAGGGAAGAATTCAGATCTAACTCCCTAATTTGAGAGGGCTCAATACTTCATCTGATCTCCATAGAGCTATCTCTGGTCTCTAGATGGATATGCAAATCTGAATTACGTGGTTATTTCAAGTAGCATTATACCATATACCAATCAGTTCAAGCGTTTGTTTTTCTTCATCTCTCACCCACTCCTCCCTCTCCTTCTCCCTGACACAGGATCTCACATATCAGACCTAAGCTTGCTGTGGGACGGTCTGTATGTCAAATTGCTCTGATTGGTCAATAAATAAAACACTGGTTGGCCAGTGGCCAGGCAGGAAGTAGGTGGGACAAGGAGAGAGGAGAATTCTGGGAAGTGGAAGGCTGACGCGGAGAGACACTGCAGCCGCCGCCATGACCAGCAGCACGTGAAGATGCCGGTAAGCCACCAGCCACGTGGCAAGGTATAGATTTATGGAAATGGATTAATTTAAGCTATAAGAACAGTTAACAAGAAACCTGCCACGGCCATACAGTTTGTATGCAATATAAGTCTCTGTGTTTACTTGGTTGGGTCTGAGCGGCTGTGGGACTGGCGGGTGACAAAGATTTGTCCTGACTGTGGGCAAGGCAGGAAAACTCTAGCTACATAAGCTGGTACTGAACTATGGAGCCATGGATAAGTTTGAACTGGGACTGTATGTGTGCACTCCCACTTCTGGTCTATGTGGTGCTGGGGATCAAACCCAGGGCTCACTGAATGCTAGGGCAAACACTCTTCTGACTCATCTATAGCCTAGCCCCAGTTCAAGCTTTTTGCTACACTTAGTAGGTATAGTTTTTATGCTGAATTCTAGGAGGGGAGGGATACTTTCTTAATGTTTGTGTAAACTCAATGATGAGTAGTTTTATTTTATCAAGCATTGGTGACTGTTTTATGGTAGAAGGTTGTTTTTAGATCTACTGTCAGCAGCAGAATAATTTCCTATCCTTTTCACACTTTCTAAACTTCCATACACCCAAACTACCAAAGAAGTGGAACACTAAAGAACAAACATGGCAAATAACACACAGATGGGAGAAGGTCTTCTGTTGTCAATGAACTTTTCATGTGGGGAGCTGTGCAGCCTGGTCTTGGATCAGCACATGACTACCTGTCCAACGGGTTTCCTCGGGGTAAGACACTTGTGGAGGGCCTGGAGAGATGGCTCAGAGGTTAAGAGCACCAACTGCTCTTCCAGAGGTCCTGAGTTCAATTCCCAGCACCCACATGGTGGCTCACAACCATCTGAAATGAGATCTGGCACCCTCTCCTATATACATAATAAATAAATAAATAAATCTTTAAAAAAAAAAAAAAGACACTTGTGGAAATGACTCTCACTTGGCAAGGACCGTGGGACAGCATAGGAATTGGCAAAATTGGTGCAGCTTGCAGGCTCTTTTCTCTCTCCTTTTATTGGTAATTCTTTGGGCAGTTTTTAGTTTTGTCAGTCACACATGTAATAGCTGTAATTTCCCCAGGAAATTCTGTTTTTTCTCAAATATTTTCTCCTAAGTTTCATCAGGGGACTTATGTTTCTCTAATCTCTTATCTGGAATTACTAAGTACAACTCCTAATTCTGGGAACTTTTCTGACTCAACTGGGGCAGTTAGGTATATACAAGAAAACAACACTTGGAACATTAACCCTGTCTCACAGTTCTGGAGTGGAGAGTAAGGCAAGCAAACACAGAATAGGGAAAAAGCCTCAGGTACAGACATAGTGCCAACTGTTCAGAGTAAGTTCTCTGGACACCAAGCATATAGAGTCAATGACAGGATCTAGTATGAGCCGATGGGGGGAAATGCAATGTAAAATATGAGATGGATAGATTCATCTTTGCCATACACAGGAGCTTATATTGGTGGAAGAAGTATGATATAGTAAGATGGGAAAGAGTGCCTTATCAAAGTCTGCCTTTTACAGAGAGATTGAGACATGGGACCCTCTTACAGAGAGGGGAACTGTATAAAAGCCTATTTTGCAGACATGAAAGAATTGTCTGGGTTTGAATATTGTTGTCCTTAAAGCATTGTGCCCATGTCTAATACTTTTTAACTTTGCAACCGCAAGTAACGGCCAGCTGACATAAGGGCTGTGAGAGCAGGGTGTGTCTGTCTCTGTATTTAGTTCAGCCTGCAAAATGCTGAACTCTGTGTCTAGAATAAGGTTATGCAGGGGGTGGGAAGGTGTATGTGGGGAAGCTTAAAGGGGAACAATGGGGGCTTTCATAATGATTACGATGTATTCTTTAAAATATGATGTATTTCTTAGAAGTCAAAAATAGGAGACAATAAGAAAGATGTTCATGTAACTGTGGTAAGAAAAACTCTTAAGTCTAAACAAAGACAGCTCGAGCTATTTGGGGTCCACTTGAGTGCAATCCACTAGGTGGTCAGAATTTTTCCTTGCACCAATGCCCCTTCCCTGCCTCAGGACCTGAGCCCTAGCAGAGGCTGGACCCAAGCACTTAAGTTTTCTCTGAATCAAATAGTTCAAAGGATTAATAAGAAAAATCAAGGCCCAATGCAGTTAAAAGAAAAAAAAAATCACTAAAGGAAGTGTTAAAATAACAAAAGCTGAGATCTTACTAAAGATGACTTATATCTTTAAATAAGGGAAGATACCGTGATTATTCTTACCTCTGAATTAATAACTTTAATCAGGAAGAAAATGTGATATACAGTCTTCGTTAATAAAGAAAGTTGACGACACCTCTCAAGGTACACTTGTATTGATGGTTCTACCCTTTGTTGTAGTTTACTCCAAAATAGAGTGAGTTCCCTTTAAAAAAAAGAAAAGTTTGAAGGATAAGCAGGAGTAATACAATAACCATGGAATAACCATGGAGTATGCTAGTCCAGTCATTACATGTGAAATTAAAACTGACTTTAGATTTTAATTCTATGAGTAGAACTATGCCTAAATACAAGATAAGTCTACACCCTGAATTTCTGAAGACCAAATAAAAATCAAATACGGTTTCTTACTTTGTTGATAGTATTTTTCAATCTCAGAGTAGAATTCTTTTAGTAAAAAAACACCTAACACTTAAAAAAGTTATACAATGATAACCTTTGAGTCACATTTGGACTTTTAACTATGTAATATAAAAATACAAAGTGTATGCATAATACCTAACAAGGCATAAGGACTAAAACATACTCGTCTAGGATTAGAGGTGCACCTCAGTAAGTGATAGAAACTTACACTGTAACCCTATAAAGCACGTATCTTCTAAATTAAAATCTATCCATAAGGTTGTTATTATTAAAATTTAAGCTTATCTAAATGTAGTAACGTTTTCACAGAAAATAAAATGATAAATGTGCTCTCTGTATCAATTTCTCTTCCACCCTTCATTTACTTTGCCCTGTATCAACATTTTCAGCAAGTGTTCTCCTCAATACTAGCTTTTGCTATTGTTTTGTTCAGTATCCAGCTCCTTAAAATTCTGTCCTCTTCACTGCTCACATAACTGCTCACTTGCTGGATTTTAACATCTATTGAGGACCTAAAGATCTGCCTGTAAAATTTGGCCACATTCACTTTTCTAGTTCTTTCTAAGCCTCATTTATTTTGATTCTTCTAAGGCCTGAACCTTGGTAGAGTCATGAATCCAGTAACAGTATTTCAACAGCAGCCACATACAGTTTGACTGGATCCATCCATTAATCATCTTAGTGAGGTGCACCACTGCAGCCTTCTCAATGACAAGTTACTTCAAACCAACCATTCCAGGATGCATCCTATCTCTACGCAATGGGGGACTGTGGATGAAAATGGTGTCTGCCATTATTCCCATTCACCATCTTTCTATTGAATACATCTTTACCACTGACCCAAAGTCACCCCCCATCCCCAATTTTTTACTATACTCGAAACTGGTAACTATGTTTCTTTTACATTTCTATCACTTCATGCCATACACATAAGGAAGCCCGTACAGCTTCCTAGATGGATTACTCACTGGCTTTCTAATGCTTGTCTAAGCTCTGCAATTCTTCTTCCTGCTGTTGTGTTGTCCTCTCTATGCATTTTCTAAATAACTGCCAACTGTGCATTTGAAACAATTTTTTAAACAAAGTTTTTCATGTTGCCCTTCAGATCTGTGTATCATATAAAATTCAATTTGATGTCTTTTTAAACTAATGTCACAATGATTCACTACTTATCACTGACTTTCGAATTATCTTATGCCCCCAAAAATCTGCTTATCCTTGATAAACACACTGTAGTCATCCATGACTTTTAGAGCAATCTCCTCTGTATTAAAGATTTAACTTTATTCACAACAAGAATCAACTGCTTAGAAAAGCCTAGTAACTATGAACTTGCATGTATTTGATTACGAAGCCATTTATTTAGCTGCCTATTCTCTATTCATCCACAGGCCATGTAAGTGCCTAGCAAATACTCTTAAATGCCAGAAGGCTATTAGCCAAGTTTTCTTTTTTTTTTTTTTTTTTTTTTCTTTTTCGAGACAGGGTTTCTCTGTGTAGCTTTGCGCCTTTCCTGGAACTCACTTGGTAGCCCAGGCTGGCCTCGAACTCACAGAGATCCACCTGGCTCTGCCTCCCGAGTGCTGGGATTAAAGGCGTGCGCCACCACCGCCCGGCTAGCCAAGTTTTCTTTAAAGACCAATAATGCTATTGAGTATAAACAATAGTGAGTCTCAGAGAACACTAATCTAAATCTGGAATCAAGTTTTTTAAGTTAACAGGAGCTAATATAAGTAAGCCGCAGCCTCCCAAAGGGATATTGTAACAAGTTTTGGGAATGTGTCAGATCAGAAAGCATGCACCAAAGGAGAACACCAAGATAGCAAAGAGGAATGACCTCCCCAGCTATGAAGTAAACTACATTTCCATATTTTAGTGCTAAGTGACTCAAGATAGATAATATGCAGATGAAAAAAATATATAATAGAATCTCAGGTTGGTAAAAGTAAGCTGAAAATGAATTTAGTAGTTTCTGATAAAGTAAACCTTTTTAATTGTGTTGTCCTTAACACAAAGAGTTTCTAAAACTAAAGTATGAACTATTTGATAATCAGTTTGCACAGACTGTAATACCTGAAAATACACTTTTTGTCTGGGCAAGAGAAAAAGGTCTTTAAAAGCTTCTAGATTATATGAATTTTTAAAATCTACTTTGTATTCTTTTAATTGTTTTTGTTTCTTTTTTTAGACAGGGTCTCACTATGTGGCCTTGGCTGGCCTGGAACTCAGAGATCAGGTTGCCTCTGCCCTCAAGAGTGATGGGATTAAAGGCGTGCACCACCCCACCTGACCTTTGCTTTTGTAGTCAAAAAGGACAAGCGACTCACCAAGCGCAGTACATGTCTCCTTGCTGGAGCTGCCGTGAAAGAAAAGCAGTACATAAAACAAGGGCGCTCTTCTCATCACCCTCAGACTCTAAATTACAGATCATTTCTAGTGCATCTTTGCAATCAACTTCCGAAATCTACAGACAAAGGAAACAGAAACAGGCCATGAAATGACTTTAGGATATCTATCTATCTATCTATCTATCTATCTATCTATCTATCTATCTATCTATCTATCTAAAGAGAGAGAGCGAGAGAGAAAGGAACATAGTTAATTTTTTATTTGATAACACCAATTTTCATCAGTAAATGTTATTAACTTTTATACTATCAAATTATAATTGAGATAAAGACTTGGCTAGTTTTTTAAAAAAAATCCTTTCTTTTTAACTAATAAAAGTTAATAGAGTATTCTGAAAGAATATTAAGAAACACAGGATACCAACTATGTTCAGGAAAGTATGACTATTCAGTAAATAGCTAGTGTTAATCATAAACATCCTTTATCCATTCAATTAGATCCTTCCCTTTTACTACTCCCCTTGGACTCACTGATTTAAACTACTCTTAGAACCAGAAGACAGGCAGAGAAGATGGAGAATGTATTGGCTATTGATTAACAAACTAAATGTCTACTCATCTTAAGGGAAGAAATAATGCACAACATTGTATATATCTATATCACTTTAAAAATAAGCTCACAGATCTACTATTCTGCTTTTCATATAAACTTATTCCATTTCAAAGCTTTTCTAGAAATTCATATACTCTAAAGGCAACCTGAATCATTTAACCTATAGCTTACTTAAAAAATATACCATCTTAGTTTTTATATATTTATATACATGACATATATATACATATATAAAAAACAGAATTAACCAATGACGGCTAAAATTTGCTACAACAAACATTATCTATCATCTCTGTTTCACAGGATAGAAAGATTTAATTCCTTGTAGTATAAATGAGATGGAAAAAGACCTGAAGTCTAATGAAGATCATTAGCATCCTCATACCACAGAGCTGTGTTTCTCTCTCTTGTTGATAATCTCTCTCACACGTCATCAAATACAAAGTAAGCAAAAGGTAATGTGTAATGTGCTGTGTTTAAATGGAGGACAATGATGTGTGACTTTAAGGCTGATCAATGATCAGGATGAAGGCTGTGTGACAATCCATTTGAGAGGTTTCATTATATGAAATTGGGCACGGAAACACAAATAAGAGGCTGAACATAGTGGGGCTTGCTGATAGATCACGGGAGGCAGAGGGCAGGAAGATCAGAAGTTCTAGGCCAGGCCGGGTTACAAATCAAAAATAGAACAAACATAATTTCCATTCTTGTGATTTAGTAACAGTTTATTTTTTAAAGACCTTGAAGAAGGTTTTATTTTTGTTCTGTGTATGTATGAGTGCCTGCATGTACTTACGTGTACCATATGTGTGCCTGGTGTCAGAGGAGACCAGAAGAGGGATAAGCCAATTCCTTGGAACTGGAGTTATAGATGGTTGTAAACTATGCTATGGGCTGGGAACCAAACCCAGGTCCTTTATAAAAGCACTAAGTGCTCTTAATCACTAAGCAATCTTTTAAGGAAGTATGGGATTAGTAGCTGGGTTTGACTAAAGCCTAAACACATGGAATCCCCTAGGGATGATGAGTCAGGACTGTGAGTCTGTGGACCACCTCTGGGTACCCCAGCACACTGAGTGCTCATGTACTACTCCTGTATCAGACACACTGTAACAAATCTTTATCTGTAAGTGACCCTATTTACAGTCCAAGAAAAAAAGGGACTAAAAGATATATATCTATACAATCAATATTTTAAAATATCTACAATAAGTTAAACACAATGTCTGACATTTCATGTATCCTAATTATAATTTTAGCACTAGACAGGAAGAGTAACATTTTATAGATAAGAAGTGATGTCATTTGTGAAGTAGACCCACAAATCAAAACAAACTGTCTGACTGCCATCAAAGACCTCCCCTCTTGTCATTTTATCTCATTATCTTTTACAAGAGCTTTGGGAATTTTAAATGAGCATTTTAATATGCATTCATGATGACAAGTATCAGTTAGATAAACTGCAAGGTTTTTTAAAACTTTTCATAACATGTTAATAACAATAACATGAGCAAACTCTTTATTGGGGCCAGCTTCTTCAGAATTAGCATGGATAATCGACACAAGAGCTTGCTGAAGAGATACTACCAAGGCTGGCTAAGTGTCACTTAAACCAAAATTGCTTGGAACCAGATATGCATTACCTTTCAGATTTTTAAAATTATTTTCATATATACAATGAGATATTGGATTTGGGATTCAAATCTGAACACAAAATTTCTTTTCACATCTTATACAACTGACCTTCACCTACACTCTCCTACCCGGAGAATCTGACGTGGAAAATGGTGAGTAGAGAGAAAACAAGAGGGTGAGGGCATGGGCATAAACAAGCAAACAAAGAAACCTTATGTGTTCATTCTAAAGATAAAATCAACTACAAACTGGATGTAAACTAACGCTGCCAACTTTTTCTACTATCTATGCCAAGAATCCATGAAAAGCTCATCAGTTCAAGAGAAGACAGATGAACATCCCTTTCTTATAGCCCCACTAAGTCTGACATGCACCAGGAACAGTGATATTACTATTAGGAAATAGTTAATCTCATGCCTCAGTGACGCACACGGACAAGAATTTCCTCAGGACTATCAATCCAGTGACTCTTAATTAATTCTATCCCCATAGTCTCTAAGGAGCATGCTTTTAAAATTCAAATCTTATGCCAAGCAAAAGAAAAGAAAAAACGAACGAAAAGTCTGTATGTGAAGTGGAGAATAGAATATATTTGTGAACACAATCCCTAAGTGGGGATAGTATCTCTTGTAAAGTTTCAATGTGCAGGTGACTTGATTACTTTTTCCTTGTAGCAGAAATAATGGGCCTGGCTGACTAATCAATTTTAAAACATTTTCCTCACATGGACAAATATTTGAAACTTCAAATATGTTTCTAATATAAATATTACAAAAGCAACCTATTGCCGCGTGGTGGTGGCATACGCCTTTAATCCCAGCACTCAGAGGCAGAGGCAGAGGCAGGCGGATCTCTGTGAGTTCGAGGCCAGCCTGGGCTACCAAGTGAGTCCCAGGAAAGGCGCAAAGCTACACAGAGAAACCGTCTCGAAAAATCAAAAAAAAAAAAAAAAAAAAAAAAAGCAGCAATCTATTTTTCAGAAAACAGTGTTTAACAAGAATATCTCTATATACAGAGACCCTGAAACTTAATCACTATGACTGACATTTTTCCTTGGGTGGAGGACACAGAGATCTTAATGAACCATGCTTAAGAACAAGAAAAAAAAATCAAAACAGTTAATTCTACCTGCTTAATAAATGAAAAGGAGAAGAGTATCACTGCCCAACATCAGAGATCCCTAAGATCCCCAGGGATCTTCTGGAGTATGTCCCAGAAGAGGCAGCTGCTACTTAACTCTAGATAATTACACCAAAAAAGAATAGGATGAGGATTTCAAGATCTGGTTATTTAAAGATCTAGAAACAAACTCAGTATTCACCTTCCACGGTAATCGAATAACTGCATCCTTAGACAGCTCTCCATTAGGAGGCCTCTTTAGTGCAAGGACCACACACCTCGTTTGCTGGCCACCCCTCCTACCCACTGTATAGAAAACACAGGGTACATTTAACGCCACCCATATTTCAAAGGCTATTATATGAAATTTTTATACTTGTCAGTTGTCATTTTCAACTAATAAGAAAGCTTCAGTTTTAAATTTGCTCTCATACATGGCAATTGAAAAATGCAAACTGTCTGGGAAAATAAAAAAAAAAAAAAACAGTAAAGAGAAATAGTTATAGATTAGACAATGTCTAAACTAACAGAATAATGTCCAAGACTGGGAGCCTATGTTTTACTTCATTCAGCTTAGAAACTGGCTGGAACCACTCTTCCTAATTTTTCTAATATTTTCACTATATCCATGAACCTTATTCATCATCTATCTTAATTTTCATTCACGAGAAAAAGCACATAGACATCAGACAATCTCTACCCTCACACAGGCATTCACCTCTAAAGTAATCATGTTCTGAACTCAAATTACAGGCTTCTCTGTCTTCTAGGTACTGTACATAGGATATGTTTGATAATTGTGCTCTTCATCTTGTATTTCAGCGTTTCCTTTAACATATTAAGTCCTTTGACATATAAGTCCATAAAAAGTTCCTTAAGTCTTGAGAATTTCCTATCAGTATACAATGAAATATGATCATGATGATCCTCATCTCCCTTCTCTAATTCCTCAATCTTAAAAACAAACAAATCCGAGTCCAGTGACTGCTGCCCATGTGTGTATGAGCGTGAGGCCATTCTCTGGTGTGTGGGAATTTGATTAGCACTGCCCTTCCACCCCATCCCCCTTTCTGCAACTACATACTGCTAATAACTCCTTAGTAAGGGGAGGAGCCTGAAGATAATCTGCCCCATCTATGCCAGAATTTTGGCAGGCCTGACCTCAGCAATTCCTTTTTCTTTTTACTGCTCTTATACAGGAGAGATGTAAGACACTTGAAAACAGTGATCATACAGTACTACAGTAATATACACTTACAGTTCAATACACTATTACTCTATCTAAATTCTTTAAACACAAAATGCTATTTCAACTTTTAATTATAAAATCAAGTAAACAAAAATGCAGAATTCCCTTTTAGTAACAATTATACTTCCTGATTTTTGTGCAAATTCTGCACTTCATACCAAATGAAGTTAAAATAGAATTTTATAAAAAAAATACACATTTACACTAAACATTTAGTTTTTGAGTGGTATATTTTATTATACAACATTGCATGTTTATTTACATATAGTCTACATCTACAGAGATAATTTATATAACTTCTACCTAGGATTGCTTTTCTTGTTAAATAAGTCAGCTAAAAATGTTCTTAGTTATCCTAATGTCAAATAAAAATGAAGTTATGGCATAAATACTACTAAAAACTTGCCATGACACTAATAAGACACCATCATATTTCCTTTAATTTAGTCAACACAAACTATCCACATTATTTAAATCAGAAGGTCCAATCTATCACATATGAATATGAAAGCAGCTGAGATTCAATTGCCCTTACCCAGAAGCATACCATACTGTAAGACAGACATAAGTGCTCCATTATTTACAAGCAGGAAGTCCAAAACATTCTAATCTAAATCTAGTTAAAAAATAATTTATCCACTTAACAATTACTAACAAAAAATATACTTACCTCTTCGATTAGCTTTTCATTTGGTGATGATGTGCAAAGACAGACAAGGTAAGTTTGCTTAAAACTCCCTTTTGTACCAATCTCTGGATGCTCAGAACACAGCTTTGCTAGAGCAGTTGCTTGACTTAACTGATTTGTTTTGATTAGATGTTTAATTCTCATATCCAACAAGATGGGACCCTCAAAAGCTAAAAATTCATTCACTTAAAAAAACAAGACACAATAAATTATTAACATTTGGTAATTCATCTGTAATACAAATATTTAGAAGCAATTAAAAAACCCCACAGAAACTAAAACTTTTCCCTTTTGGCAATTTTCTACTACTGTCAGTAAGGATATCACACCATACTTGACTTTTTATGACTAAGAGGAGCTCATACTGCCCACCCAACCCCCTGAAATAGGGTCTTGATCTATATCAAGGCTATCCTCAACTCTCTCTGTAGCCCAGGATGGCTTTAAACTTGTGACCTGCCTGTCTCTGTCTCCCAAATGTTATGGTTACAGGCATGTGATGCCATTTAAGGCTTGCCAACTTTTTGTTTGTTTTTGAGGCAGGGTTTCTTCGTGTACCTTTGCTGTCTGGGAACTAGTTCTACAGACCAGACTGGCCTCAAATTCACAGAGACACGCCTGCCAGCGACTCTCAAGTACTAGGATAAAAGGTGTGGGGTGGGGCACCACCACCACCTCAGGCTTGCCAACTTTTAGAGGTACAGCGAATGTTTTTATTCTTAAAGCACCATTTTGTTGTTGATGTTTTGTTTTTTTTGCAGGGTTCAGGGGAAGGGGGAGTGAGGTATTGGGAGACAGGATCTCACTATATAGACCTGGCAGGTTTGGAACTTACTATGTAAACCAGGCTGGCCTTGAACTCAAAGAAATCCTCCTGCTTCTGTCTCTAGATTAAAGGTGTGTACCACCACACCTAGCTTGAATAAACTTGATTACACAAATATTTATGCATCAAAATCTTTTAAAATTACAATAAATTACTATTCCCAATGCACTTATTCTTAAACAACCCAGAGCACAACACAATTATCTGGGTAATAATAAAGGGTACTCGGACAATCTTAGAATAAGAAATTCAACTAATACTTGGTTCAACGTTGACAATGTATTTACTCTTTTACAATGGGGAAGTTTGTCTTTTTAACATGTTTTAAAATAAATAAAAATATGCACAAAAAATAGTACGAAATGGACAAGGTCTGCCAAAGGACAAATCCCTTCAATGCATTTGTGATTTTATCTATTTCAGTATATGGCTAAAACACTATGTACAATTTTTCCTATTCTGTTCAATCCTGTGCTCTTTGGGTTCTCAACAACACAAAGTCAATGTATTTGTGAAGGAGAATGCATGTTTTAACACGTACGGGTTTTTTTTTTTGTTGTTGTTGTTGTTTTTGTTGGTTTGTTTTTTCAAGACAGGGTTTCTCTGTGTAGAACTGGCTGTCCTGGAACTCACTTTTAGACCAGGCTGGCCACGAACTCACAGAGATCCACCTGCCTCTGCCTCCTGAGTGGTGGGACTAAAGCATTAAAATTGGGCAACAACTATGAATTTAAACACTTTCCTAAGTTTTCTGTACCTGAATAAAAATCATGTTTAAACATTTATTTCTTGAAGGCTAGGCTAGCTTGAAGCCTTTAGGAAACTTCTAGGAACAAACAACTGAAATGTTCCGTAGATGAAACACTATTTTCTCTAACTATGAATTCCTGGAAGATGTATGCAATGAGAATCTAGCAGTCATAGGATCTAGGGTATACATTAGAATGTAACGGCTGTCTCTGTATCTAGGGTAACAGTAGAATGCATTAAGTGTTTGCTGAAGGTACTAGACCTTGAAGAAATCATAGTAGACACCTGTTTTCTATGATTTATACTTGTTTTTCTGAAGGGGTCTTCCAGTCATTGCATGACTTTGGTCACAAGACTGTCCAGGCACACTTAGAGGTCTTGAATTACTGGGTACTGCAAACAGTGCACACACAATAAGAACTAAAGGTTGAGGGTGTGGTGATTTCCTTCAGAGAAGACATAGAATAGATCAAAGGGGCTGTGGTTATGAGGAACTTGTACCCCAAACACAAGCTTTGTGTATAATCAATAAATATGCTTCTGAACAGAGGTTCAAGGTTCAGTTCAGATAAACTGTTCCTCCCCGCATCCAGAGACCCTAAAACGACATTCTGGGATGAATCTCCTTCGAATGGCCCCCAGAACACAGAATACCCAACAGATCTATCTAGTAAGTAGCTTGTGAGATGGTCCTTCATTTTCAGCATCCCATGTTCCCTTCAAAACCTTTATTTTTAGTTTTTCTCTGCTTTACTAGGAAAAGACATGTCTATAAATCACCATTACTGATTCTTCAGTATTAAAGTCACAAATATTTAAACAATAACACAGATTTCCAAATTTAAATCTTTACTCCAGCCCAGACCTCTGTACACACTAGTCAATCTTTACACTGAACCAAAAAGAAACTATAAGGACTGAACATGGATAAATAAATCAGATGTACAAGTATCTAGTGCCTCAGTACCTGACATGAATGTAATTCATTTCTTTTTTTAGTTCTACGTGCGTGATACAGTTAGGACATTTATATTTCAGTATATTTTCAGTTAAGTTCACTACCAAAGCAAACTCTAAAGGTTTTAAATAACTCTAAAATAGAGTTAAAATCAGGTTTTTCTGACTATTTATGAGTAACTGACATTAAGAAAAACAAAGCTTTGGCCTGCCCCCCCCCCTTCCAAAAGGAAATCCAGAGATACGAAATCTGGAAATTGTTACAAATTCTCCTGTGGAAACTCATAATCAATAGAATTAGGAAGATAGTGGTAAAGAATTTCAAAGTAGCAAGTATCTAATAAAACTGATGGCATTTCCTAAAGTCAATTTTAAATAATCCCTAAAAAGTTTTTGAAGCAAGAATATGTAAAGATTAGAATGATAACCTGTGCTGATAACATGTTAAGTCAGTGTATTAAAAAATAAGTATTAGGGTTCAGCAGCAAGAGCACTTGTTGCTCTTCGGAAAGCTCTATATTCTACTCCCAGCACCACAGAGGAGCTCACAGCCATCTTTGTAACTCCGGTCCCAGGGAGTTTGACACCCTCTTCTAACCTCCCCAGGCAATAGGTACACATGTAGAGCACATACATACATGCAAGCAAAACATACACATAAAATAACTAAATAAACAGGAAACAATTTTTAAAGAAATACTAAGTATCAATAGTAGTCTTAAATTTTTTTAAATCACAGATACTTATGTTTTGATGATGAGAAATCAATGGCACATGTAGAGAAAAATGGATTTCTAAGACACATAGAATATTAAGAACACTTATAACTCAAATTCACATTTTAGATGGCTATGCAGTAAGTAGATCTTTCTCCAAAGATGACATACAAACAGCTAATGTGCCCATAGAACATTACAAACTATCAGAGAAATGGAAGCCAAATGGCAATCTGCCACTTCATGACATTAGAACAGTCTAAGGGAAGAAAAGTGGTGGTGATAATATGGAGAAACCAGGAGCCATGTACTGTTATCAAGACTGTAAAATCACATAGCCTCTAGAGTTAACAGCACAGCAGTCTATCAAAAATTTGTAACAAAACCATCCTATAATTCATCTATGCCACTTATGGATAGCACCTCAGAAGAACTAAAAGCATGCCTCAGAGATAATTGTACTCAGGTTTATAGCAGAAAGTGCTGTCTAGTTTTATGTCACCTTGAATCAAGCTAGAGTCATTTTGAAAAAGGAAAACTGGTGATGCCTTCACCAGACTGTCCCTGTTAACATTTTCTTGATTGATGCAGGAGGTCCCAGCTCACAGTGGACTTCCCTGGGGGTCGTGGTGCTGGGTATGTAAGAAACAGACTAAGCAAGTCAGGAACAGGGAGCCATTAAGGAGAACCCCTCCAAGGCCGCTGCATCAGCTCCCGCCTCTGGTTCCTGGCGTGACGTCCCAGGATGATGGGTTACAAGCTGTGAGATGAAATAAACCCTTCCTCCTTCATCATCTCACTGAGGCACAGTTACTACTCATGGGCTAAGAGGTGCAGGTAGTATTTGGGCAAGCTTTAAGCTTTGACAATTCCCTTTGAAGAAGGAAGAAAGGTAATTACTGGGCCAAGACTCAATCAAAGGATGACAAGCTGACAAGAAGGCGACTCAACTATTTCAACAGAAAAGCAGGGGGAAGTGCTGAAGAACTCAGGGTGACTAAGTTTCATTTGATATTTCAAATGATACACACAAAAGAAAAACAAGTCTGAAGAAGTACTAACATGTAAAATGTTAGTAAAATTAAAGCCCCAAACCAGCCTGTAACTCATCAAAATGTTAAAGCATTAAAGCTGAGGGAGGTGGTTTCTAGGGTAGGGCCTATTGCTTAAAATTAGGTAGTAGTTATGATAAAAGGAGAAATCATCTCATGAATTGTACATTAAGACTCTGATTTAAAAGAAGAAAAAACAGAATAATTTGAAACTGATAAACACTGTAATGTTCAAAATGAAGCCAGTGGTATATTTGCAAAACAGCAGAGAAGAGATGATTCCCCAGATATGAGTCTAAGAATGGCTTGTGACTTTCAGAAACATAAGTGACTACTGAGAACCAAAACAGAATTCATTCAACTCAAATGGGCTATACTTTTCAAGTAAATTATCTCAAAACAGATTAAAAAAAAACAAAAACAAACAAACAAAAAAAACCACTTAAGTAAAATGGGAAACTATGACATCTAGAGAAAAATACAAAAGAAAAATCCGTATGATGTTCAATTTGGTGATTCCTAAAAGGGAATATTGAAAATCTGGCCCTATTAAAGAGGAGACCTGCTCTATCAGTGACTGTTAGAGGGAAGGCTAAGACACAGTAAAAGAACTCACCTATAAAACATACAGTATGATGAAGGATTTGTACTCCACAACAGTTAAATTCCAAAAGAAAACAATATAGTTCAAAAAATATAGGCAATGATCTATCTGAACAGGTTCGGTATCAAAGATGTACAGACAGTAAATGTGCACCTCTGAAAGGATACTGGATATCATCTACCACTGCAGAAATGCTAACTAAAATAATGTGCTATCTCCACATGCCTATCAGATGGCTAAAACACTGAAAGTAGCCAAGTGCTGGTGAAAGTTCTAGAGTAACAAAAATTATCACCCAATCCTGACAAAAATACAAAATTCCATAAAAATATTTCAGAAGACAGTTTGGCAGTCTCTTAGAAAGCTTAACATAGTTTTACAAGATGCATTAATCAACTCTTAAGTATTTTCCCAACTCATGTGGAAACTTGTAACTACACAGAAAGCTACATATAAACATTTAGAGTAGCTTTGTACAAACGACTAAAAATGATGGTGGTCAGTAAGTAAATAAATCATGGTACATCTGTGCAATGATATATGAACCAATAATGAAAGGATTAACTATGAAGTCACACAAGACAGAGAAATGTTAAATGTATAGTTATGTCAAAGAAACCAAACAGAAGGCTGTAATTATACGGCAGGGAAAAGGCCTAACTACAGACACAAACGGAACAGTAGTTGTCAGGTTTTGGAGAAAGATGAACAGGTGATGTATAGATATTGTTTAGGACAGTAAAACTATTATGGATGGACATGTAACACAGTTTTTGTCAAAACTTTACATCAAAATAACTTTACATCAAAAAGACTGTTAAAGTATTTGGATTCCAAAAATTGAGAAGTAGAATAGTCCAAGATAGATTGTAGAGTGTGAAGACTCGATTGATGGAACTTAGCGACAGCTTATCTACCTAACGTGAGGCTGCAGCTGGAGCTCTACTATGAAAAAGAAAAAAAGTCTATTGACGGGTGGCGGTGGCACACGCCATTATTCCCAGCACTCAGGAGGCAGAGGCAGGTGGATCTCTGTGAGTTCTAGGACAGCCAGAACTGTTTCACAGAGAAACCCTGTCTCGAAAAACAAAAACAAAAAAATTTAAAAAAAAAGGTTTGGGAGGGAGTCTAACTATATGACAAATGTGTAAAGAGCATACACTAGAGATGGAGAAAGAATAACTAAGAGTGTAGTAATGCATTAGCACTGGACATATCAGTATAAACTAAGAACAAAATAGATCCATTTATTTACTATACAGATATTAGATTTAAGTATATATGTACACACACACACACACACACACACACACACACACACACACACGCCTACGCACAGAGTCCACTTAGGGTACCCAGAGAAAGTGACACCACAATAGCAAGAAACACATCCAGTGACCCAGGAGCCAAGGAAATACGCAGGAGAAGCCTGGAACATCTTGTAATAAGAGAAAACAAGGAAACCCATTGGTGATAGGGTTATATCAATGCAATCAGGAAAAATGAACAAGTCCTACCCAAAAGCTAGAGTAATTTGAGCTATAAAATAACAGTAGTATTAGGCTCTAATTAAAGTATTTTTAAAAATGTCCATGAGTTCACACTAATATTAAATAAAAGAGCAAGTAAGTAAATGGAGAAAACATAAATATGTGTAGAGTTTTGAACAGGGATATATGGATTCTGCTCTCTCCAGGAGGTTGAGGATAATTTCCTACCTCTTAAGTATGGGATGTACATAAAAATATCCTTCAAAGATCACTACATGGTAGGGGCTGGAGAGATGGCTCAGCGGTTAAGGGCACTGGCTTCTCTTTCAGAGGTCTTGAGTTCAATTCCCAGCAACCACATGGTGGCTCACAGCCATACATAATGAGATCTGGTGCCCTTTTATGGCCTGCAGGCATGCATGCAGGCAGAACACTGTATACATAATAAATAAATTAAAAAAAAAAAAACACCAAAGATCATAACATGGGAGGAAGATCCACCTCAGAATGGAAACTGACACACTCGGCTAGGCAGGCTGTCAAGGTTCACATCAACAATGGTGAAATCATGCTGACATGATGTGAGAACAATGGCATTCTCCCTCTGTGGTCCTTTCCCCCAAGGCCTGAACCCCGATGTGATCATACTAATATCAAGTTTCAAGGAAGGAACACTGCACAAAATATCCCCATCAGTATTCATCAAAAGTGTCAAGATCATCAAGGTAAGGTCTGAAAAGCTATCACACCAAGAGGAACCGAAAGATGACTAATGTAGTGTGTTATCCTGAGTTGGTTCCTGGGATAAACAAAAGCTGTTAAGTAAAGGCTATGGAACTCTGAATGAAGCACTGGACTTCATTAATAATACATAGTTACATTGGTTTATTAATTCCGGGCAATGGACCATACTAACATAAAACATTACTGCTTCATTAATCACCTCTAAAGGTATAAAGACAGTAAATAAGGCTGGGCATTGAGGATCACAACTGTAATCTCAGCACCCAGGAGGTAAAGGATTGCAGCAATCTGGAGGCCAGCATATCTCAGAGAAATAAGATAATACAAAAAATAATAAATAAAGTCAAACTTACTTCAATACTGAACATTCTTGCTTAAGATAACTCTGAACAATGGTTATGGTCTTTCACCAAATACTTAAAGAGAAAAGTAGAGAACTGTGGACCAGATATAAGAAGAAATAGGTATATCTGATAAAGCAACGATTAAGTAATATGGATAAAATGACTGGAGGCAGATAAGAAGCTAAGAATACAAGAGCCTCAATTTCTTCCCCACCTCATCCCAGTAGTAGAGGATCATACATAGAACCTTGTGCATACTAAGCAGGTACTTACCAACTAGCCTTTGGGTTGTTTGAGGCAGGATCCCAGAGCATGGCTCAGACCAGTCTTCAATTCATTATGTAGCCCATGCTGTTTTCAAATTTAAGATCTTTCTGCCTCTAAACTACTAGAATTAGAGACATATACTAATGTGGTTGGCTTTAAGTGGTCCTTTTTATTGTTATAATTAGGGACCCTGACTGTACAGCTGTATGCTAGTAGATCTGCTAATGATAGAAACTGAGAAAGAAAAACACCTTGAATAATAAATACAGTACCCAAGTAATCTTGATAAGTTGGGAAGATTGAATGTAGTAGTCAAGTTAGCTTTAAAAAGTCATTGATGTGGGTCTGAAGAAATGGCTCAGCAGTTAAGAGCACTTGCTGCTCTTCCAGAGGACCCAGGTTTGTATCCCAGCTCCCACATCAGGCTCATAAACAGCTCTAACTCCAGCTCCAGGGGATCCAATAGGCCTCTTCTGGCCTCCACAGGTAGACACGCAAATAAACAAAAATAAAAATAAAAATTAATATTTAAAACATCATTTATGTACTAAAAAATAAAAGTATAAGACGGGAGACCGGGGACATAACAACCCAAGAGCAACAATGAGTGGGGCTGAAGAAATGACTGCAGTTTGAGTACTTGCTGTTCTTGCAGAGTACCTGCGTTCAGTTCCCAGCACCCACACTGGGTGGCGCACAACTGTCTATAACTCTAGTTCCAGGGGATTTGAAACTCCTGACCTCCTGGGGCACCCACCCATGTGTACCTACCCATATGCACACATACATATACGTATAATTTAAAATAAAATTTAAAAAGAAAACTAAACTTGTGTGACTATAGTGATTTCAATGACTTGTGAGAAATGGCTAACCAAAAACTTAATTGTCACTATATTAAGTACAAATTATTATAATGAATGGGGTGACCTAAAGCTCACCATATTATATTTGGGATACAGACTAAATGTTGACAGCACAATTCAAAAACACAAAGAACATATATCTAAAGGAAAAGAATCATGACAGCAGATGTCCATGTGACACCAACTAGCATGGCTATGACAGTGGTCTTTAAAAATCTCAGTTGTAGGGGCTAGGGAGATACAAAATACTTGCTGTTCAAGCATGAAGAACCTGAGTTTGATCCTTAGCACTTACATAAAAAGCTGGACATGGTAGTGTGGGCTTGTAATCACAGGGCTGGAGAGGAGACAAGATTTATGCAACTCACTGGCCATCAATCAATCTAGCTGAATGATGACCTACAAGTTCCAGTAAGAGGACCTGTCTCAAAAAATAAATTAGATTCTCCTGCTCCTAAAGTATGACATCCAACACTATTCTCTTCCTTCTATTGGTACTGACACATGTCCACTGATACCTATACAATGTATGTGACTTGTGAAAACATATGCATACACACACACACACACACACACACACACACACACACACACACACACACACCTAACCCTCAATTACAGACTGTAGATGAAGCTCAAATGGTAGAGTGCCTAGCATGCGCAAGGTCCTGGCTTGATTCCCAGTACTACATAATCAGGGCATGGTGGTACCTAACTATAACCTCAGCATTTAGGAGGTGTGATGCAGGATGGGGGATGGGGGAACCACAAGTTGGAGGTCATCCTCCACTTAGTTCAAGACCAGCTTAGAAACAGTGCCCTATCTAAAAGACAAAACCTTCTCAAATGTAATTCTCACAATCAAGATTCTCTTAATAGGCTAAGAGTGGAATGAATTATAGATACCATTCTTGGCGTTTAGAGTGATTTCATTTTTCAGTGATGTTTCAGAGGGGCATTAAAATAGGAAAACAAATAAATAAGCATTAAGTAGCTTTCCTATTCAGTTATAACTAAAGAAGGGCACAAGCAGTATGATAAGAAAGTCTACCTATTCACTTGAAGCCAGGTGGTGGCTCCTACCTTCACTGGGAATTTAAGGCAGAAGGATCATCGTAAGTTTGAGTCTAGCACGGCTTACACACTAAAACCACTACTTGCCTTATACTGATTGACTAGTTCCACATTCTAGGAGGCTGAAACCCCAAAGGGAAGCCATATCTGCAGTTTCTGAGCTCTGTCTATGGTTTGCTGTTGTTATAGTTTAGCTTGAATTTAGCAGATCGGGCAATGAACGAAACTCAGGGTTAAGTGGAGTGCCACTGTTCAATACTCCATCAAAACGTCAAGGGCCTCACTACAAACTAGCAAGGGCAGCCCTTAGAGGCCTGGCCACTGTGTGCTTACTCTCCTGTATGCTCTCTCCACAGGCTATCTCAGGCTAAATGAGAAGACCAGACAGAGACTCTTGGACATAAAAGTCGTCCATCCTTGTTTCACCACATTTGAAATTTTAAGTAAACTAGCACAGAGATGCCAAAATTTAATTCCTTCAACTTTTTCAAAGGAGAAAATAAATATATACTTGTGGTTTGCATGGTTATTCACTCAAGCTGCTTCCAAAACAATACAGGGCTAAGTAAACACCCAAGATTACGGCCACAGAGTCTCTCAAGCCAACAACTGTTTGCTTCCTATGTTGTACTAAATGTGGTCACCTGCAATCCACCTCGGTAGCGAGTCCTCCTGGCTGCACAGTCCACATTACTCCAGTGGCTACACGGGGTTATGATTAAGAACTAAAACAGCAAAGAGAACGGCAGGCGGAGCCATTTGCTAACAGCTACCGTGTCAAAAACACGCAGTGAGGAACTGAGCACACTGTCTCTAAAACTGCAGCAACCCTCTGAGAAGGTGGAGACTCCTTTTTCTCAGATTTAACAAAACGTGTGAGTTTGGCAAAATGCTACTGAGAAACTGAAAATAGAAAGAGAGGCTAATCCTTTATTTAGGTTGGCTATAATTTTACTTTTATTAGGCTACTTGTAATAGGACATAAATACTAGAGGAAGTTCAGGACTGAACTTTAATTCTTAGCTCTGTCTCATATCACTAGAAATGTGATACAGAAAGATGACCAATCTCTTTAAGCCTCCTTTTACTCATCTGTAAAACAAGGGACAATAAATCCTACCTTTATCAGAGGACCATTTTAAAAGTTAAAAGGACACATAGAAACACAACTGAATGCTGTTATGAGCTATACTTAAAATAATTTGACATTACTATTAACATGTATATCTAATATTTCCAAAACCAAGATTAAAAGTGTAATTTGATATTAGAAATAAAGCATGTTGGTATCAACCTATTAGATAGCAATCTAGCATGTCAAATGCAAATAATTAAGATTTGCTGCTCCAAAATTATTGTTGTTGTTGTTTTAAATAATGTTCAGCCAGGAAGGGTGACTTCTAACTATAATCCCAACATTGGGAAGCCTGACGTTTCAGGCTATTCTCAACTATACAGTGAGATGCTATCTAACATGCCACCATCACCACCACAAGTAAAATAAATAAAATCTTGTGCTGGTTTGAAAGAAAATGGCTCCCACAAGGAGTAGCACTATTAGGAGGTGCACTTTTGTTGGAGTAGGTGTGGCCTTGTTGGAGAAAGTGTGTCGCTATGGGGGTGGGCTTTGAGGTCTCCTATGCTCAAGCTACACCGATGTGGCACAGAGTCACTTCCTGTTGCCTGCAGATCAAGATGCAGAACTCTCAATTCCTTCTCCAGCACCATGTCTGCCTATACACCACTATGTTTAACACCATGATGGCAGATGGTCTAAACCTCTGATACTGTAAGCCAGCCCCAATTATGTTTTCCATTATAAGAGTTGCTGTGGTCATGGGGTCTCTTCAGAGCAACAGAAACCCTAACTAAGACAGATCTACTCTCCATTTCTCTATGGCCTTAATACTACATAGACCTGGATGTCCTTAGAAGAAGGGTAAAGTATGGTGGAGAAGGCAGAGGAGAAGAAAGGAAGGAACCTCTTGCCTGAAGGAATATTTAGAGATGAATAGATGAAGAGTACAAGGAACGTTCATTAACACTGGCTTAAATCCCCATCTCATGACCTTATAACCTACCGTCACAGAGCAAAATTACCTAGACTTTGGCAACAGATAAGAAGAAAAGCAGCAATAATGAGGTAGATAGTGATAACTATATGCCCTTTTCTACTAGCCATGCTAATTTCTACTTACTCTAGTTAACTATCTATTCACTATTTTAGGGTTTAGGGTGAAATCTATACTAACTTTCAGAAATAGTCTTTTTTGTTTTTGTTTTGTTTTGTTTTGGAGACAAGGTCTCACTATGCAGCTCCGGGTAGCCTGAAACTCTCTATTTAGGACAGAGTGGCCTCACACAGAGATCGTCCCTCTGCTTGCCAAAATAATTTTAAGTAATTGAAAGAAAAAATTTCTAGGAGACAGTCGTGCTGCTTTCTTTGTGGTATAGCTTTAAATGTTGTCTTATATTTGTGACTTAGCTATCTACTTCAGGCATTACTGGGATAGCTGATAGTTTGAGTTTCACAGGGATCTTTACAGCCTGAGCTCATAAAACAATAAAAACAATAAGACTTGCAAAAATATGACAGAATTAACCTTAGAAACAGAAGACCTCAGAGTTCCAGCAGTGACAGTTCACTCTTATCTGGAAAAAAATCAGGTACTGCCTTATTCCTGCTTCTTCATCTGTCAAATGAGTTTATCATTACACACAAATTACACTGCTACCTGCTAGGTACTATAAAAAGATCTCTTCTGATAAAAAGATGTTGAGGAAAAAACTTCAGTTTTGGTTATTTTGAATTCCCATAAATACATCTTCCCCCAAATAAAGTTGAAAGGCCTTCACACAAAATTTAATTAAATGAGTCTCCTTTGATATATCTTGACATGAGTTATACTTGTTTTTCCTAGGCTAATGATTCATTTGTTTTTCTTTCTCTCTCTCTGGAAAATTTACCTTTATCCTTATCCAATGGTTCCTGGGAAAGAATAGTGGACAGTACCGCGTTTTTCCACACCCCAGTCTCCTGAGCTAGAGTAGCTAAGAAATGCAGCTCACCGCTGCCGCTCTCCATCAGCGTCTCATGAGCTACCTATAAATATTAAATAGACACATCATTTAGATGCTTTCAAGTTTAACCAAATCAGCTCAACTCATTAAACTATATCCATATTTAATAGGTCAATAAGCTCACCTGCACCAATGTCTGAAACTGTTCCCACTGTTTATCTGATAACTCAACAGGTAGACATAATAAAAGTTCAACACAGCTTCTAAAAAAGAAAAGAATACAAATGATTATTGAAAGTAAAAGTAAAACAAAACCAATAATTCTTGTATCAGTACAGTCTTCATTAACTATTTTAAATAAAATCTACTCTAAATTAAATAGTCATAAAGCCTGAGAAAACAAAGTTTAAGAAAAAATTAATTATGGTCTTTGATTAATTTTTCACAGTGCTACTTACAATGCCAAGCGTTCCAGAACCAAGGCGACACTTTCACATTCAGAGGTGAGGTATGGTCGAGCTTTAACATAACTCTGGATGGCCACTGTGTATACCTCCAGTAAAGGTAAGGGGTCTTCTGAGGTTTTCCATTTCTCTGCATATTCAAGGAGTGTCTGTTTTAGAAGGAATAATAAAACATATTCAAATGTAAATAAAAACTACACATTGACTAATTCAACTTTTTTTCTTTTCCAACCATTTTGGACAAACATGTTTCCAAAAATTTTGAAGGACAACAAAAAAAGCAGTTTGTGCCAGGTAGTGATCTCACCCGTCTTTAATCCCAACACATGGGAGGCAGGTACATCTCTGGGAGTTCGAGACCAGCCTAGTCTACAAAGCAAGTTCTAGGATAGCCAGAGCTGTTAATACAGAGAAACCCTGTCTCAAAAAACCAAAATAAATAAACAAACTCTTTCAAAAAGCAGTTTGAGCCAGGCAGTAGTGGCGCATGCCTTTAATCCCAGAACTCGGAACGCAGAGCCGGGTAGATCTCTGTGAGTTTGAAGGCAGCCTGGCCTACAGAGATCCAGTACAGGCACCAAAACTACAGAGAAACCCTGTCTCAAAAAACAAACAAACAAACAACAAAAAACAAAAAAAAAGCAGTTTGTATTAAATATTAAAGATTTAGTCTTGTTTCAAAGAGATGAAAAATGAAGTGACTCACTAAGCAGCAGCAGCAGCACCATTTCATCACAGCTGGTTTAAAATTGGGCAATACAGAACCAAGTCCACCATGCCATATAAACTCCCAGGCCTAGCTCCTGTCCAGAAACTCCTACACTGTCTTTTCTTGGTGAATCCTACCCACTCCCCAGAACCATGTCCTACAAAGCCACTCCCTAAAGTAGCTCTCAACACTTAGTACCTGAAGCAGCCCCGCCTAAGGCAAGCTAGAACATCACATCAGAAACAACCAATAAAACAGATTAACATGCCAAAGCCACATCACAAAACACGAACAAAAAAGGCCAACAGTCTGACCCCAAGCCCACGAGTTTTGCAGTCATGTTCTCCAGTGAGAACTACCTGGATGAAGTCCAGGACACAGAATGCAAATGAACCGTCACAAACTATACCTTTATCAGAGACTTCAAGGTATTTAAAGAAGACTTACATAGCTCAATGAACCTAAAGAGGTTATCAGTCAGTTGTGTGATGGCCAAGAAACACAACATACACACTGAATGGAATGAAGAGAATTTAGGATTTGAAAAGTGAATTCAGTAAAATGACTAAGGTTAGTGGGAGTTGAAATTAAGATGAACCTTGTCCTGGTTTTGTTTGTTGTCAATTTGACACAGGAAACCAAAACTGGGAAATTGCCTCTGTCAGATTTGCCTATGGGCAAACCTCTGGGGCATCTTCTTGATTTATGATTGATGTGGGAGGGCCCAGTCAATTGTGGACAGTGCCAGCCCTGGGCAGGTGGTCTTCAGTATAAGAAAGCAGGCTGAGCAGCCATGAGGAGTAAGCCAGTAAGAAGCACTCCTCCAGGAGCACTGTGTGAGTTCCTGCCTTGAGTACCCTAGGTGATGGAGTATACTGCTTTTGGTCACGGCATTTTATCAGAGAAATAGAAAACCTAACTAAGACAAAAACTGAGAACAGGTTTGTGGAACATTGCTTGTGACAGACCTGACCATGTTTTGGGGAGGACCATGGAAGGACTCTGGAACTGTGTGTTAGAAAAGCCATCAAGTGTTCAGAGCTTAATAAGCTATTGTGAGAATTTAAAAGACGGTAATAAAAAAAAAGGCAGTGAATCTGATTCAAGGCTTGGCTCGTAAAGTTTCAGAGGGATATTCTGAAAGTCCCTTAAAGACCATCAGGGTCCTTAAATATTTTCAATCACAAATCTGTGGTTCTGGTCAGCTGGGACTGAAGAATTAGCCATGATTAAGAAGAAACCAGCATCATTGGGGTCAAATCTTCTGGGTAGAGTTTCCTGAGGTTCAGTACACAGAAGCTGTGGTCCAGAGGCAGCCAATGCTGTATTTTTTCCTGGCAGCCAAACTTGGTCAAGTGTTAGTTTCCCAGGTGTTACTGGTTTTGAAGAAATGAAGGAGTCATGCCATAGTTGAAGAAAAATAAATAAACAAAAACAAAAAACTTTCTATGATATAAACAGACAAGGAATTTATGTCCAACAAACTAGTCCTACAGAGAATACTGTAAACAATACTTAATGCGGAAGAGAGGAATAAACATAGCCAATAGACTATAGAAAGAAAACAAAGGAAGCTATAATGACTAAAACACAAGATATGACAATATAAACAGTATGTGTGCACGTGAGTGTACACACACACACACACACACACACACACACACATACACATCTATTGACAGTAACTTTAAATGTTAATGGTCTCAATTCCCCAATCAAAAAACATGAATGGAATAAGAAACAAAACCCAAGCTGGTTAAGGCCTTTAATCTTAACCAACACTGGGAAGGCAGAAGCAGGATTAGTTGAGGCCAGAATGTGCTACACAGTGCATTCCATAGAGACACTGTCTCAAACAAAACAAATTAAAAAAAAAAATCTTTCTGCTGTCTACAAGAAACTTTAAAGATAAGCACCACCTTAAAGAGAAAGAATAGAGTCGGGAGGTGGTGGTGGCATGGCGGCTGTGGCGCACCACACCTTTAATCCCAGCACTTGGGAGGCAGAGGCAGGCAGAGCTCTGTGAGTTCAAAGCCAGCCTGGTCTACAAAGCGAGTTCCAGGACAGCTAAGACTGTTACACAGAGAAACCCTGTCTCAAAAAATCAGAGAGAGAGAGAAACATATCCCAAACAAATGGAACCAGGAAGAAAGCAGCTGTCATTATCCTAATTCTGACAAAACAGGCTTCAAACCAAATTAGTCAGAAGAGAAAAGGAAGGGCATTTCCATCTAATCAATGGACAGTTAACTGAGAAGACATTCCAACACTAAACACACATGTATCACACTCTGACACACCCAATGTCATAAAATGATTATTACTGGAATTAAAGACACTGATTAACTCCAATTCAGTATAGGAGGTGATTTCAATACCCCACTTTCTCCTATAAGTAGGTCATCTGGACAAAAATTAAAAGAATTAAATTTTATCATACTGATCAAATAGACCTAACAGGTCCATAGAGTATTTCTCCCAAATTCCAAAGAATACACATTCCACTCTGGAGCCCATGGAAGCTTTTCTAAAACAGAACATAGCCTGGGACACAAAACATTTTTTTTTCCCCGAGACAGGGTTTCTCTGTGCAGCTTTGTGCCTTTCCTGGAACTCACTTTGTAGACCAGGCTGGCCTGGAACTCACAGAGATCCACCTGGCTCTGCCTCCCAAGTGCTGGGATTAAAGGCATGTGCCACCACCGCCCGGCCACAAAACAAATCTTAACAAGTTCAGAAAAACTGAAATAATTCTGTATGTCCTATCTGACTACAAAATGAAATAGTGTAAAATCAACAGCAAATGAATGTCTAGTAGCTACACAAAGTCACAGAGATTAAATAACATATTACTAAATGATGAATGGATCAAAGAAATAAAAAACAAATAAAAAAATTACCAGAATTAAAGGAAAATGAAGACACAACGAAACAAAATCTCTGGAACACTGTCCTGAAAGGGAAATTTGCAGCTATCAGCTCCTACATTAAAAAAAAAACTCAGAAAGCATACAAAAATGACTTAATGATGTAACTTAGGAATTGAAAAATAAGAACAAACCACACCAAAATTCAGTATATAGAAAGAAATAATAAAAGTCAGAGTATAAATTAATGCCATAAACACAAAGAAAACATTACAAGAATCAATGAATCTAAAAGCTAGTCAGTTAAAAAAATAAGATTTATTTATTTATTATGTATACAGTGTTCTGTTTGCATGTGTCCCTGCAGGCCAGAAGAGGGCGTCAGATCTCATTACAAGTGGTTGTGAGCCACCATGTGGTTGCTGGGAATTGAACTCAGGACCTCTGGAAGAGCAGTCAGTGCTCTTAACCTCTGAGCCATCTATTTCAAATATAGTTTTAAGACCTATACTTAATTTAGAAAATCTCAAAGAAATGGATTAATCTAAAACTTTATCTAAACCACTAAAGTAAAATCAAGAAGAGCTCAACAACGTCAACAGACCATAGCAAATAAGGAGATCAAACAGTAATAAGAACCCTTTCCTGGGGCTGGAGAAATGGCTCAGTGGGTAAGAACACCTGCTGCTCTTCCAGAGAGGACCAGGGTTTGGATCTGAGCTCACAGCTCCCTGTAATTCCAGCTCCAATGGATCCAATGCCCTCTTCTGGTCTCTATGGGTACTCAAATACACATGTACATATACATAAGCAGAAACCATGTACATATGAATAAAAATAAACAAATATTTAAAAAGACTTCTCACTAAGACAAGCCCAGGCCCAGATGAATTCACAGAATTCTATCAGATTTTCTACAAAGAACTATAAACAGTATACTTAGCTACCTTGATCAAGATGGCTTTATCCTAGAGATAGAGATGATTTAGCATATGTAAATCATTAAAATAAAGTCATACAAATGGACAAACATCATGTGAGCATTTCAAGATGCAAAAAAGGCCTCTGACAAAACCCAACATGCCTTCAATAATGAAAACCCCAGAGAAGTACTCTGTGCCTGCTTTGAGCTACTCTGCAGTTAGTTACCTGTCATGCACCTGCAGGCTTGGGCAATACACCAATCAGATTACTGTCAAGTGATCAGTGATGAGCATGAACACTGATCCTACCTCCACATACTAAAGGGATAGTAACCTCCAGGTGAATGCATCAACAGTACAATGAGGCTACAAGTACGTGGCCCATGCTGTGCTCATGGACCTAGAGGCCCACACCATGGATTCAGTGAGCTCAGAGCCCTTCTGGTAGATCAGGCTTGGTAACTTCTTAGGTGAGAGTAAAGCTGAGAATAAATGGGTCAAGACACTCCATAGAAGTTACAGAGTTGCCCGAGTTGCTCTTGGACATTGTGAGGAAGCTAAGAGCTGTGACTGCCTGCAGGGCTTTCAGCTGACCCAGTCCCTGGGTGGGAGATCTGGGTCTGGGATCCTCCTCATCAACAAGAGCTGAGAGGAGTATCTAGACAAAATCACCAACATCAGTGTAGTACATTCCCCCAGACTGTTGGACACAGCGGTTGAGCCCTACAATGCCACCCTTTCAGTCCATCAACTTGTTGACAACACAGATGAGACCTGTTGCTTTGAAAACAATCTGTGTGACTTAACACATCTACTTCAAAGGCTAAAGCTGATTATACCCACTTAAAGTGACACAAACTCTATTTGCCACCACAAGTAAGGTAACCACTTGCCTGAAAATATGGTGCCCTCTCTCCAACTACACTTCTTCATGCCTGGCTTTGTCTCCTTGACCAGTTGGGAAGCTAGTAGTACTCCATCCTGACGGTACCTGAGCTCACCCAGATGTCTGATGGCAAGATGATGACCATCTGTGACTCCCATTGCCCTCTACTGCCATGGGTTCTAATTGACAATAGGTGCCACGTGTCCATGAAGGAGGTGCAACAGATGCTTAACATCCAAACAAGAACAGTAGTGACCTAGTACAGCAGATCCCCAACAATGTGAAAATAGCTGTCTGTGACATTACACCTCAGGGACTAAATGTCTGTCACCTTCAATGCTAATTGCACCACCATTCAGGAAGTGTTCTAATGTATCTCAGAACAGGTCACAGCCATGTTCTGGTACAAGCTTCATGCACTGGTGGATGAAGGCACAGGTGAGACGTTGTTCTCCAAGGCTGAGAGCAACATGACTGCCCTGGTGCCTTACTACAGGCTGAAGAGAAGAAGGGGGAGGGGGAGTAGGAAGTAGCCCAGAGCTGTCTTAGCAGCTAAAGCATGGGAGCAGTGTGAACTCTTTATTCACTCATAGTTTGTCCGCTAGTCGTGTCCAATGTGCATTTGCTGCCCTATCCTAACATCACTTATACAGATAGCACTATTAAAGCAATTTCATAATGTGAGTAAAAGTCCCAGAAAAGAGAGAGCTTGAGGAAATCTTCAACATATAAAATAAAGGCTATATATGACAAATCCACAGCCAACAACATCATAAAGAAAGAAAAATTCAAGCCGGGCAGTGGTGGTGCACGCCTTTAAACCCAGCACTTGGGAGACAGAGGCAGGTGAATCTCTGTGAGTTCGAGGCTAGGCTGGTCTACAAAGCAAGTTCCAGGACAGCCAGGACTGTTACACAGAGAAATCCTAACTCAAAAATAGAGAGAGAGAGAGAGAGAGAGAGAGAGAGAGAGAGAGAGAGAGAGAGAGAGAGAGAGAGAATGAGTGAATCATGGGCACGCTCCCATTTATAACAGCCTCAAAGGAGTGGGGGGGGGAGAGAATAAATCTAATTAAGGTGAAAGACCTCTACAATTAAAACTTTAAATCAAGAGATTTAAGATAAAAGATGGAAAGACAGCCTGTGCTCATATCATAAAACATTGTGAAAATGGCCATTCTACCAAAAGCAATTTACAGATTGACTGCGATTCCAATAAAAATCCCATGACGTTTTCCACAGAAATGAGGGGATCCCTAAAATTGGTAAGTAACAACAGAAGACCCAGCATGGCCAAAGTAATACCAAGCAAATACAGTGCTAGGGAAATTGCAATTCCAGATATGTTACAGAGCAATAGTAATACAAACTGCACAGCACTGGCACAAAAACAGAAGAAGCAAATATGGGCACATAAAACTATAGGCATCTGATATCTGACAAAGACATCCAATATATGCACTGGAGAAGACAGTCATTGCCAACAAATGCTACTGGGAAAACTGGGTGACCACATGTAGAAAGATGAAATTAGACCCCTGTCTATCAAACAGCACAAGAGTCAACTCTAAAAGAATCAAAGACTTCATTCAATGCAGTACCTGAAACTCTGAAACTGCTACAAGAAAAAAGATCTGGGTGCAGGGAAAGACTTGCTGAGCAGGACTCCATCTGCCCAGTAATTAAAGCCAACCAAAGACAAATGGGACATCATTAAACTAAAGCTAAAGAACAATCAACTAAGTACATCTGAGAATTGATATCCAAGATAGTCAAAAGAACTTGAAAAAGAATCAAGATAATAAATGACAAACATAAAAGGGAGTGGGGATGGGGCGGGAACTACAGATCTGTAGAGTTCTCAAAAGAAATAAGTGGTTAACTTTTCAAAAAAGTGTTCAACATTCCTAGCAATTAGTGAAAAGCAAATTAAGACTATATTGAGATTTCATCTTACCCAGTCAAAATGGCCAAGATTAAGAAAACTGACAAGAAATGATGGTGAGGATATATGGTTGGTGGGTTTGCAAACTAGTACAGCCACTATGGAAATCAGTGTGGAGAAAAACATCTAAAAGTAGATCTATCAAATTTCCTATCTATACCCTTCCACAGCGTATGTCCCAATGATTCACATCTTATTCCACAGATACTTGCTTGGCCATGTTCTTTGCTGTTCTATTCACAATAGCCAGAAAATGGAAAACAGCCTACATGTCCTTCATCAGATGAATGAACAAATAAAAATGTAGTATGTAAACACAATGGATTATTTACTCAGCTGTAAAGAATTGAAATTTGCAGGAAAATGGACAGAACTAGGAAATATATACTGAGTGAGGTTACCTAGATCAAAAGACAAATTCCATACCTTCTTTCTCATTTGTGGACCCTAGCTCCAAATCTTTACAAATGTGGATATAACCTGGAGTAACTGCAGAAACCACTAAAGTCGAGAGGGACCAAGGGAGAGGAGGAGAGTTTAACATGGGTGCTATATGAAGGGGAAAATGGAAAAAAAAGGGGGTGGGCACCTTGAGAGGGGGGTTAAAGGGATAACTAACACTAAAGATGTTTGAAAAGGCTAGAGTTTACATACACACACACACATATACACACACATAGAACACACACACACACACACACACACACACACACACACAGTTTAAATGAAGTTGCACCACTTGGAGGGATAATGCTGCCCCCAAGAGTCAGAGGTTATCTAATAAAAAACCCCAGTGCCTCTCTTTGAGTTGTTGGTCAGGAGTCCAAGAAACTCCCAAAGCAATGTAAGCTACTGCCATTCTAGATTGCCTCCCACAACTTGAAGCTAAGACTCTACTGATGAAGACACCACACACTTTGAACACAGTACTTGGAGGAAATCAAACTGAAACTGACCTGGAAGCCTCCTCCCTGAATTCTAGTCTCTTACTATTTAAAGATGCTATGCAAGCTGACAGGGGGAAAACAAACAATATTCTTATCTAGCTGTAAACTATGAACCACAATGGCCATCAAGGCAAGATATTCCCAATATCTTGGGTACAATAGTGCCACCTATAATCTTGGGTATAATCAACAGCTGCCTAATTAATTAGACTTAAGAACCACTCAATAGGACTAAATTCATGTTGAGTGCTGTAAACCTAGCCAAATACTGTGGCTGGTGATGTCATGTACCCTAAAGGGAAATCTACTGCCTACTTTCTTAAATCTGTATAATTCCTAACTGCATTTTAAATACTTACCCTCTCTCACCACAGTGCATCATCTGCAACTGGTCAAATGCAGAGAACAACCACCCTACAAGGCTCAAGGAACACTGGAAGATTTTAGCAGCCAGAGAACCATGCTGTCCGTTATGAGACCCATCATATACGACAGGGAAACTACACCCATGAAATCTCAACAGTACAGCTGCCCAGACAAGACCAGCAATGACAATACCAACTGACATGCCAATAAAAACGGGAGAAACGGCAAAAGCTCCAGCCTTGGACAAAGAGCTACAGGTACTTAATGCTGCTGAGAGGAAGAATTAGTCTTCTCCTGGGACAAGCCACCTGACAGATTGTCCAATCCCAAGAGGTCAGCCCTAAACATATGTACATATTAGCAACACTAAATGGACAAGTTGTATTTACATATACATGTATGCTCATGTGCACACTTAACTATGTAACAATAATTATTCAATAAGAGGAGGTCAGAAATTTAAGGGGACAGGGAAATGTGGAAATTATGTAAGAAATTTAAATTAAAACAAAATAAAACTTTATTAATAAGGAAAGAAATTTTTTATAAGAGATTTTTTTTAAAGATTTATTTATTTATTATGTATACAACATTCTGCCTCCATGTAACCTTGCACACCAGAAGAGGGCACCAGATCTCATTACAGATGGTTGTAGTTGCTGGGAATTGAACTCAGGACCTCTGGAAGAGCAGTCGGTGCTCTTAACCTCTGAGCCATCTCTCCAGCCCCAGGAAAAAATTTTTTAAAGTACAACTCTGCTGTCCTTTCCTTTGGAGTACTGTGTTTTCTTCCATGGTCCTTAGCGGTTTTTTTTTATAGTTAATTACGGTTTTTTTTTATTAATTAAATTTTTTCATTTATTTTATATCCCGTCTGGCATTTCCCCTCCCTCCTGCCCTTCCATTCCCTTTTTTCCTAATTATACTTTTATTAAGCATTTTGAATGCTTTTAAACTTTTAAATGAAGTTTATTTCTAGGGCCAAAAGAAAATGGAAAATTGTTTTAAATAAGCTCATTTGTAATTTATTTGATAACAAAATATGACATAGGTTCCTCTTTTTACTTAAATGAGTATTCAGATATTTGACTCAAATACTTCCCAGATTCAAAGGAAGTTATTACATAATGCAGTATGGATAAAACTCATGGATACATTAACTAACTTGCAAATTATTCTATATATTTTATATTTGTATCATGTAATTTGAGAAATTTGTACAGTTCATTATTTCTCAGCTAATATGTTAAATATCTGAGTTTGAAGAAACTTTCCCTTATAATGCAGTTATACTAAAATAACACCCAATTGTAACCATGTAACTTACTTTTGTTTAATGAATAATCTAAGTAACATTTTAAGCCACAAACTGTTCTTCAACTCACTTTAATGTAAAGCAAATATTTTAGAGTCTAGATAATCTTCAATGTTTGATATAATTACTCATATAAATTAATTTCAAGGTTGATAATTGAGTTTTACATTTACTAAAGCAAAACAGATGTAATTAATATCATACAACATCTAGCTAAAGTGTAATAATAAAATTTTACATACTACTAGACAGAGTATAAGTTATGTGGTAGGTTTTGCAATCACATTTGTGAATGTCTATTAGATAGAATAGGCTTGCCTTACAGAAAAGGGAATTTTCTGGATGGCATCGAGGTTATATATTATAATGAACTAATTCTAGTCGAAGTTAGTAAAATGAATATTTCGCTTTTATTTGAAGCCACAACACTCTTAATGCACACTAATTCACATATTTTTTCATAAACTGTATGTTGTCTTTATCTCAACTTTAAAGTGTTCAGGTTAAGTTTTTACAAATAATGCAATTTCATTTCAAAAGCTGTGAACTGAAGACAAGTCATACGAATGACCAAATTAGGCAATATTAATGGCTATGAGTCAATTTTATTTTAGCACTAAGTCATACATTTTCTTGGAAAGTTATGCAAGCAAACTTATCCACACATTACTTATTTTTAAAGCAAATACATGAATAAATATCGTTATTACTTAAGGAAGAAAGAAACATCAGGAAAACCAAGTGTTACTTTGTATTTGAAAATTTGAATAGCCATTTTCTGAAAATGTACCCCTGATACACACAGAGTTGGATTATATTTTTGTACTATTAAAGTATATTTTCTGGAATAAACATTGCTATATTGGGGGAGGGGTTAAATTCTAAAACAAGCTTCACTACCACTGCCCCGCCTCCTCAGATGCCCCGCCCCCTTCCTTCTCTACAGACTGGTGTGTTCACCACCCTCCACTCATGCCGCCACTGCTGTTCTCCCATTGTTGCTGCAATGCACAGAGAAACACTTTCAGGTAATTAGTCAGATAGAAAAGGATGGCTCAAGTTCAGCCTGGAATCCTGATTACCCTCTCTAAGGTCCCATTAGCTGCAATTGTTCTGAGTGCTTCTTTTTATCCAAGTCTGGCTACAGCAAACTTCCATGGGTGGTCCATGCAGAAGAATAAAATAAGTAGCAGAATTAGATCAGTTTATCACAATTCAATCAGGAATGAGGCAATTTGTAGTGGGAATTCACTCCACCAATCAAGTTTGAGGATAAGCCTTAGGGTGTGTGTGTGGGAGTCCAGCTCCCACCTTTTGAAAAGTTCTTAGGTGGAGGTGAGAGGAATTGAGAAATGATAAAGAGAACTAGCCAAAGAGAAGACAGAAACACAGGATAGCATCAGGAGGACCTGGGTCAATACCCAACAGCCTCTTCGTTTATTCCAAAGGACTTTTTATAAGCCAAGGGGGAAGGCAAAAGACCTCCTCCTTGCAAGATGAAAGCACACTGTACAGCCAAGTATACACATTTCCAAACTCCTGGTAACCACGGCCAGGGTCAAATCATCCTATTATGCAGCCCCACTGGGTAAAGCAAGCTCAGATTCTTGGACCCTAAGTAAGGTCTAACTAGATAGCCTCTGTGGACTCCAACAGGTGTGGCTTCTGATCTGAGTACATGATCGCTTAAAAGAATTAACAGGAGAGGGGGGGGGGGTCAGATAGCTGGATCCATTCACTCCCGGACAGAATAGACGTGGCTTTTCACCTGGTTCTGTATTCCTCAATGTCCCCATTTTTATTTACCTGTTAAAACATTTTTCCTGGCTTACATAGGCACAGTACCTAAAAAAATTTGAAAAGTCAGTCTTATGTTATTTTACTTCACTTCCTTACTGACTTTATAAATTTTAATAACAGAGGACCTTCTAGAGAAAAGGGAACATACATTTCAATAAAAAATGAATTTGTAGATTAAACTTTAATATAAATAATATAAGTTCTATACAGTTTCCTGTAATGAAAATTATTTTTGTATTTTGTTAATATATTATAAATCCTAATGCTTAATATTTTGACATAGATCTATCTGTGTGCACTGGTTGATACATGTGATTAAAGTAACCTTACAAAATATGAGAAGCCAGGTGGCGGTGGCGCATGCCTTTAATCCCAGCACTCAGGAGGCAGAGCCAGGCAGATCTCTGTGAGTTTGAGGCCAGCCTGGTCTACATAGCGAGATCCAGGAGAGGCACCAAAATTACACAGGGAAATCCTGTCTCGAAAAACCAAAAAATAAATAAATAAACAAACAAATAAATAAATAAGAGCAGCTATTTTCGCTGATTTCATTTAATTAAGTTCTAAAGAAATACAATTTATAAGCAAAATGATATTAGAAAGCATGATAATAAACATTTTATTTATACTGGAAATAAAGTAAAATAGGGCAATAGCCTTTCTTCTCCAGTCAAAAATACCATCCTCTCAAATAGAAATTGCTTAAAGACACTTGAACAAGCAAGAGTTCACAGGCCTGGGATGAAGAATTTAAGAGAATACTTATGCTCACATATGAAGAGTGAAAACATATTATTTTAATGTTAAAATAGTATGTAAATGCCGGGCGGTGGTGGCGCACACCTTTAATCCCAGCACTCGGGAGGCAGAGGCAGGCGGATCTCTGTGAGTTTGAGGCCAGCCTGGACTACCAAGTGAGTTCCAGGAAAGGCGCAAAGCTACACAGAGAAACCCTGTCTTGAAAAACCAAAAAAAAAAATAGTATGTAAAAATTATTTTGATAAGTGTTACCGTTTCTGCGGACCCCACATACAATATCAATTTAAAGATAGTAACAAGACCAATTTAAAGATATTAAAGAATGATTATAAGGTAGAATATTTGTAATAATGAGGGGTTTTTGAATTAAAAAAATTCATCACTCATAATTCAGTTAAGAAAGTATTTCAAATGGACCTCATTGGAATTATTGAAGAAAAATGTTTCTCTTCAGCACTGAATAAAGAGATGGAGACACCAGCACCAGAAAGTACACAGGCAGCATTAAGGCCCAGCTGTTAAATCACCAGTTACTAAAAACTCTCCCAAAGTCTTTAGTTATGCTAATATGGGACTCTAAATGTCTTTCTAATGTAGAAGATTTCCACAGAGGAAATCTTGAAACGTTGAATACACATTTAAGCACACATGCAAATCAATCCAGGTAGCCTCTGCTCAAACAAACAAGAGAGAGGGTATCCTGAAGGAGAAAGACCCAACAGACTCCTGGTTGGCTTTCAGACCCACACCTCACCTCATCTCACTATCCCATTAAACTTAAACCTTCATGGTGTAACATGTTCCTTGGGAATAGAACCAATCAGCTAACTTCTGGATCTCCACCCAAATTGGAAATATGCAGAAATATAAATGTAGACGGTTGCTTGGTTTGATTGGTGGGGCTGGGGCAATGTGATTACACATTTGTGTTTTTTTCCCCCACAGACAGGGTTTTGTTATATAAACTAGGTTACCTTCGAATCCATAAAATGCCCCTGCCTTGGCTTACCTGGAGCTGGGATTATAGATGGGTACCACTAGACCAAGCCCTTCCTTACCTAGTAATGAAGGGGTAATACAGATGCTAGGGGAGGGGGATTCAGGTCTCTACACAAAGCTACTCTCAAGGCATTCTCTAAGGGAGTGCGGGTCTTTATAAATGCAATTTTGAGAAGGGGGCTCTCACTGGGCAGGACAGAAAGTGAGGTGAGGCTCAGCCACTGTTTCCAATCTGATTCACTTTTCTTGCAGAATTCTTATTAGTTATAAAGAACTCTACATGGGGACTGACTGGAGCAATTATGAACTGGCATTAGTTCCAACATGAAACAAAAAGCCAAGAAAAGTGGGAATTCAATGCTACAAGCATTCTGTAAGAGGGCTGTTAAACTGTCAGTCTTTCAAGGGCCTACCAGAGGTGTTCAGCTATGGAGTAACCCCATCCCTGGTTTCGACCTTCAGTTTCTAGCACAGAACTTCTACAATCCTTGATATCTATTTGAGTTTTGAAGTGTCTTTCTTTTGGCTGAGGAGCATCTTAGTAACTTCAGGATGGAGACTGGTCAATAGGATGACCGTGTCACAACTGGATTGGGACAACCACACTCTGCCCAAGCTTCTGAGGAAAGGAAAAGTTAAGGATTGAGTTTAATCTCTAATGACCTACGACTTAATGAACCATGCTTATATAACAAAACTAAACATTAAGATTCAAAGGGGTGGCATACTTCACCTCCACAGGAACAGGAAAGCCCCTAAGCCTCATCCTCTGGACCTGTGTCCTTTATCACAGTCTAGAATGGTTATCATTTTCCTGACTTCTGCGAGTCATTCTAACAGATTATTCCACCAAATCAATTGAGCAGGGCTCACAAAGACTGAGGCAGCATGCATGGGGGCTGCATGGGTCTGCACCAGGTCCGCTGCATGTATGTTATGGCTGTTAGCTTGGTGTTTCTGTGGGACTCCTAACAATGGGAGCAGGTGTGTCTCTGACTCTGACCTGCTCTTGGGACTCATTTCCTCCCAATGGGTTGGTTGCTTTGTCCAGCCTCAATATGGGGGA
The DNA here is from genome assembly GCF_004664715.2 of Peromyscus leucopus. Classification (NCBI taxonomy): domain Eukaryota; kingdom Metazoa; phylum Chordata; class Mammalia; order Rodentia; family Cricetidae; genus Peromyscus; species Peromyscus leucopus. The sequence continues at coordinate 47,081,777 of NC_051064.1, forward strand.
TTTCGCCTTGTTTTACTGTATCTTGTTTTGTCCTGTTTGCCTGTTGTTTCTTGCCTGTTCTTTTCTGAAGAGGAAATGGAGAAGAGTGGATTTGGGTGGAGGGGGTGCTAGGAAGAGTGAAGGGAGAAGAAACTTACGGCCAGGACATATTATATGAGGAAAAGAATCTAGTACCTTTTCCTTGCTGGTTCTTGGGGGTTTTTTTGTTTGGTTATGTTTTAACTCTTTTGAAGCCTGCTACCCAGCTCCCAAATAAATCACACATGGAGGCTTATTCTCAATTTTGAATGCCCAGCCTTAGCTTGGCTTGTTTCTTGCCAGCTTTCCTTAGGTTAAATTATCCCATTAAAAAAATGACAGGAGTTCCAGGTCAGAATAGACAAACAAAATTAAAAAAGCTAATTCCAGTTAATTTCCTAGAAGGACATGAATTTGGAGAATAAAAAGACTCACTGGGATACTCAGCATGATTACTGAAAGAAAGATGCACCGAGATACTATACCACGGATTCAGAACTCAGGGAGAGACGACCAAGGTCTGACAGAGGAGTGACAGTCTCCTCAGAGCAACACTGGAGGCAAAGGGAACGTCTAACACCACATTAAAAATGAAGGAAAGTATTTCCATACAACCTGGAATTGTATTTTAATACATTTTAATTAAAATATATTTCTAAAAACACATTTTAATTAAAATAGAATTAGATCATTTACCCTCTTCCTTGTCTTCCCTCTACCCCTACCAGATCATCCCCTCCCCCATTTGTTAGCCTCCTTTTCTTTATTATTACAACATACATACGTGTACATGTCTATGTATATATATGTGTGTGGATACATATATATACATATACACACAAACGTATGCACAAACATATAAATACCCCCGCTGAGTCTGTTTTTGTTGTGTGTATGATTTCATGGCTGACCACTTTGTATTGTATACCCAAAGCAGCCCTCCCTGTGAGAAGCTAATTCTCCTCCTCCCAGCAGTCATTATAGTTCTTTGTCTGGAGGTGGGACCTCATATAATTAGTTCCCCTCCTCATATAACAATGTACATGATACTGCCATTGTTCCAGTCTTGTCTATGCAGCCATTTCTAGGAGAGACTGTGTCACAGCAGACTTCCTCATATTCTGGCTTTGAAAATCTTTCCGACTCCTCTTCTGTGATGTTCCCTAAACCACAAAAATTCAGGAGCTGTGATATCAATGTAACCATTGAGGCTGGGCTCCCCATAGCTGGTTGATCTCTGCACTGTGTCCAGCTATGGTTAGCTCTGCATGAATCCTCCAGGCCTTCAGCACCAGTTGGGAATGCTGAAACATCAGCCTCCTGGATAAAGCAACTACAGGATCCTCGGCCTCTCCAGTATGCAGCAGCCACTGTTGGACTACCTCTCACATTCCTTGAATACAATGCAATAAGATTATACACTATTAACAAAAAGAATACTTCTACCAATAAAGGATAATTTTAAATGCAATTCTAAGTCATGGACGGGAGAAATCAGAGTACTCAGATCCAAACTGATGTCTTGGCAGGTATCATAAACTAAAGAGACACTTGTGCTCCTCCTATTGACTATCAGACTGCTGACATAATGGACTCCACAAAATTGGAATTTCTCATTGCTGGGTGAAGAAAATGCTTGCCAACCTACTGCCAAATAGAAAGAGGAGTTTGTCTGCTGGAAAGAGATTTCCACTCAGCTCTGACAACTTGTTAGACCACTTTGCTGGAGACATAGCCCAGACAATACTGATGGAGGAGATCACACCTTGACCAAGACTGCCTAATTGTGCATACCTCTTTCTCTATTCCATCTTAACCTCATGTCCTGAAGACAGACTGGACCTCTTTGTTGCTCTTCCCAATGTGAACATATTAAATAAATCTCCTTCCTCTCCTTTTCACCATTTGTCTGTCTAACTGGGCCTTTTGAGGAGGGGTGGTTACCCCTAGACTGTTAGGGATGTCAAGGCCCAGGCTCTGACCCTAACAACTCTGATTGTAACAGGCTATAACACAGTCACAACTTAAATATTTGCAAGCTGAAGATGATGCAATCTTTGGAGAGATATGTATATATGCGATGCTTATACTGTCATTTTTGCTAAATTTTAAAATTAATTTTTAATTTTATTTTATGAGCATGTGCATGTATGCAAGTGACCATAGAGGGCAGAAGTAAATGGCACACCCCTGGAACTGGAATTATATGCAACTGTGAGCTACTTGGGTGCTAGGATTCAAACTCAGGTCCTCTGAAAGAACAGCAAGCACTCTTAAGCACCGAGCCATCTCATCAGACTCATATACGTAAAAAACAAATAAACAAACACCCCAAAGTTATTTCAACAAACTATGAGCAAAACATAAATTTCTTACTTATGTGTTGCCTCTTCCGTTCTGTTTTGGTTTGTTGTTGTTGTTTTTTTTGGGGGGGGGTGTCATGTAGCCAAGGTTAATTTTGAATCCTTGAAATACTGATTCTCCTGCTTCCATCTTTTGGAATGCTATGATTACAAACTGAGCCACCAAGCGGGGGGGGAAGTTGGGTAAAAGATGAAATCTACACCCTATAGGATTGAGGTGTTAGAAAATATAAAATGCAGAAACATATGCAATAATCCATGCATTAGTTACCTCACTTTACTATGAATGGTAATGGCCATACTTACTGTACCTGTTGCTGTGATAAAATACCTAGAGAAAGCAATTTAGGGAAGAAGAATTTTTTTGGATCTGTCTGAGGGTATCTATCATAGTGGGAACAGGCCTAGGGGCAGGAACTGAAGGCAGCTGGCCACACAGCATCCACTGCCAGGAAGCAGAAGAGTGAGGAGGACTCGAGGTCAGCTCACTTCCTCCTCTTTAAAAAGTCCAGGACCCGCCGGGTGGTGGTGGTGGTGGTGGTGGTGGTGGTGGTGGTGGTGGTGGTGGTGGTGGTGGTGGCGGCTTGATAAGAATGGCCCTCATGCTTTAATGCTTGATTCCCAGGTGGTGGAACTATTTGGAAAGGATTAGGAAGTGTGGCCTTGTTGGAGGAGGTGTGTCTCTGAGCTTTCAAAAGCTGATCTTTGAAGGTAGGCACCAACTTAGAAGCTGGGAAAAAAAGTATTCAAAGCAAATGGGACCAGAAAACAAGTATTGCTATCATAATATCTAACAAAATAGACTTCAAACCAAAATATGTAAGAAGAGTATGATAGTTTGAATGAAATGTCCACTGTAAGTATTGGGAATTTCAATACTTAGTCCTCAGGTGGTGGCTGTTTGGTAAGGATTAGGAGGTGTGGCCTTGTTGGAGGAGGTGTGTCACTGGGAGTAGGCTGTGTCAAAGTCCTTGACACCTCAGTGAATTCTCTGCCTACCTGCTGTTATGTCCCCTGTCATGATGATGGCCTCCTATCCCTTTGAAACTATAAAGCCACGAATAAACCCTACCTTCTACAAGTTGCCTTGGTCACGGTGTTTGATCACAGCAACAGAAAGTGACTAAGACAAAGACAAGCAGGACATTTCATTCTCAAAAAGGGAATAATTAACTAGAAAGACATTACAATCCTAAACATGTGCACACCCAATTTCATAAAAACCATTCTACTGGACTTCAGAATACAGATTAATCTCATATTAATTAACAGTAGGTGGTTTCAATAATCCCAATTTCTCCAATGGACAGGTCACCTGGACAAAAAACAGAGAAACATACAAATTAATTGGCCTCGTTCAATCAAATGGACCTAACAGGTATCTAGAAAATCTTTCACCCAAATTCCAAAAAATACCTATCTTTTTATTCATCAAAATAGACCACATACTGGGACACAAAACAAATCTTAACAAATAGAGAAAAACTGAAAAAAACCTGACCATAAAGCAATCCATCTCAAAATCAAGAGCAAAAATATCTCTAGAAAGTACAAACTCATGAAGACTAAACAACACACAACTGAAAGATGACCAGACCACACAAGAAATGAAAGAGGAAATCTGAAATGAAAACATGCCAGACCAACATCTGTGGGACACACTAAAGCAGTCCTAAAGGGAAATTGTAGTCTGGGTGCCTACACTGAAAAAAAGAGGAGAAGGAGGAAGCAGAAATAGCTTAATGATGTACTTGAAGAGGCTGGAAAAACAAGAACAAACCAAACCCAGACTCAGTAGATAGAAAGAAATAACAGAAACCAGGGCATAAAATAATGAAAATAGAAAAAACCAAAAATCATGACTCTAAAGAGATCTGGCTCTTTCAAAAGAAATCAAACAAGACTGATAGTCTTCAGCTGAAATAACCAAAAGGGGAAGGAGTTGGGGGACACCAAGTCAATAAAGTTAGAGATGAACAGGGAAACATTACAGTAGACAACAAATTTAGTAAATTATAAGGAAATGCTTTACATTAGAAAACCTCAAGGAAATTGCTAGATATATCCAAACCACCAAAATTAAACAAAGAGACCAACAACTTAACTGTACCCATAATAAGAATTTTGAAACAATAAGAAACTTTTCTGACTGAGCAAACGCCCAAGTCCTGATGGATTCATAGCAGAGTTCGAGAGCTACAACCAATACTTCTTAAATTATGAAACAAGACAATAGAAACAGAAGGAGCACTCCCAAAGTCACTCTGTAACTCCTTCTATAAAGCTTTAATACCAAAACCAGGTAAAGAAACAGGAAAGAGGGAGGGGAATGTGAGTACAGGCCAGTACCGATGAAGAATATATATACAAAATATGCAAAATTTCTCAACAAAATACTTGAAAACAAATACAGGCATATATAAAAAAGATCATCCATCCACCATAATCAAGCTGGCTTTTGTCCAAGGATGCAGGGATGGTTTAATACATACGTAAGTCAATAAATACAATAAATCATATAAATGGACTTAAAAACAAAAAAAATATATGATCATCTCAATGGATACAGAAAGGGCTCTTGACAAAAACCAGCATATCTTCATGATAAAAGTCCTAGGGAGGCCAGGCGTGGAGGTACATGCCTTTAATGCCAGCACCTGGGAGGCAGAGGCAGGCAGATCTCTCTGAGTTCAAGGCCAACCTGGTCTACAAAGCGAGTTCCAGGACAGTCTGGGCTGCTACACAGATGAAACCCTGTCTTGAAAAAACAAATGAACAACAAAGCAAAACAAGCAAGCAAGCAAGCAAAAAAGGTTCTAGAGAGAATAGGACTAGAAGCATTCCTCCACATAGTGAAGGCTAAATACAATAACCCCACCATCAGCATCATCCTAAATGGAGAAAAATCACAGCAATCTCTTTGTGCTGTCTGTGTGTGTATAGACAGGACAAACCAGGAAGCAGTGGTCCTCCATGATCTATATTTCAGTTCCTGCCCTCACTTTTCTCAATGACTGACTGTGAATAGGGACTTGTAAAGCAAATAAACCCACTCCTCCCCAAACTGCTGTTTGTCATGGCATTTATCACAGCAACAGAAAAACCTACTAATACAGCCACTAAATCAGGAACAAGACAGAGTGGTCTACTATCTCCACTCCTTTTCAATATAGTATTCAATACCTGAAGTCCTAGCTAGAGCAGTGAAACAAGAGAAGTAAATTAAAGTGATGCAAATTGAAAAAGAAGTTAAATTAAAATATTATAACAGAAAACTCCCAGAAACGATAAACATTTTGAGCAAATTGACAGTAAACAAAATCAATCTGCAAATTTTCCTATATACCAATAAACACACACTTAGAAAGAATAGGAAATACTCTCTACTCCTATTCAGAGTAGTGTGTATGGGGTATGTGGGGAGGACAACAATCAAAACCCTACCAAAACCAGTAACAAAGCCTGAGATAAACCTTACCAAGAAACCATGAGAACCACAATAATGATGTCACTGGCAAGACATACCCACGGGCACAATACAAACACTTTGGGGCAACCAAAAGCTATCTAATTGGACCTAAAGACCAGTCAACTGGAGGGAACCTATGCCTGGAACTGTAAACCTAGACAAGGGCCCACAGCTGGAAGTCATAGGCACTAAAGGAGAGCCTACTATTATCACATTGCTAAAGTAATATAGTTTTCAAATAACTTCTAAGAACTCACTGTTACACCCATACATAAGTGCAACTCTCACATGTTGAAGAAATTTCTTTCTGCAGCTGATGGAGACTTAATCCTCAACTGGTCTAAATTCAGAGAGTAAGCAACAGTGAGGTAGCCATCTTCAATTAGGGCATCTATAACACAAACAGTATACTATACCTAAGGCTCAGGGAGCACATCATGGAAGAGAGGGCAGAAACATTCTAAGAACTGGAGGACTGGGAAACTGCTGCATGATAGTTTCTTCTGGACAAGGATGGTGCTCCCATGAACTCTCAACAACAATAGATGCCTGCAGAAAACCTATGACACATCAACACAGATGAAGGAAAAGATTTCACAAGGCTCCACTCCTGCATGAAGAGCTACAGGCAAACGGCTATAAAGGGGAAACAATCCGGCAGTTTTTGATGTTGTTTGTTGGTTTAATTTCTCCAATCCTAGAAGCGTAGCCCTAAACACATGCAGATAAAGGCAGCACTACTGTGCTCACTTTGTGTAGGCTACACACACATGTATACTTTTATAAATATGTAATATACAAGAGAAGGTGATGAGTTGGAGGAGTAGTTGAGGGGCACAGAAGTGGGGAAGAGAAGGAATGTGGAAAGGATGCAAATACAGCATACTCATGTATGAAATCCTAAGAAAGAGAGACTAGTAAGTTTAAGACCAGTATTTTGTGGTTAAACTGTAGAATAGTCCTATGACTATCATTTGACCTGAGTCTAGAAACTATAGATGTATATTGGAATAAATCATAAAAGACAAGATCACAAAGTAAACACAATGCCACTTAATCAAAAGGTAAAAGGTAACTTATAAAGTCACATAATAACTAGAAGAGATTAGAGTGATAATATACACCTGGAATCCTAAACTAACAAAATGTAACACAAGTCAAAGGCTTGAAACTAATTTTAATCAGCACATGAACTTTTGCCTGTAACTGAATGAGAACAGTTAGGGAGCAGGGGCAGGAAACTGAGTGCATGCTTTTAATGAAGCAGATGAGCCAGAGTCTACTCAAACAGCTATAAATAATCATGCTACGTGTGGTGGCTCACTGCGGTCAATCCAGTACTTGGATGGCTGAGGCAGGAGGCCTGAGCTACAGTGTGAGACACTATTTGCAAAAAGGGCTGGGGAGGGAAAAGGACTAATCAACAGCCAAGGCACTGGGCTTGCTTCTTTAAGGATCCTTGTACTCTAAAATTCTTTTTCCCTAAACTATACTTTCCTTTAAGATTTAATCCACATGTACAACGTATTTTTATCACACCCATTTTCCTCTGCCAACTCGTGGGCTCTCATCACCCTCTCAAGTTCATATCCTCCTTCTCTATACTTGTATGTATACATATATAACCTCCTGAGTTTAATTAGTATTCCCTATATGTACATGAGTACAGGACTGACCACTCTGGCATGGGCAACTATTAGGTGCACACTCCTGGAGAAAACTGACCCTCCCTCCCTCAGCAGCCATCTACTGTACCTCTTCAACTAGGGCTGAGTCCTTGTGAGGTCTTCCCCAATCCATGCAGGGATGTCAACTGGTGTGGTTTTGCACAGACAACCAACATGCAGATTTTATGTACAACAGCCCTGTCATGTCCAGAAGACATTATCTTACAGAAGTCCTCCCAGTTCTCTGGCTTTTACAATCTTTTTGTCCCCTCTCCCATGATGTCACCTGGGCCTTTGGTGTAAGGGCTATTTGGGGATGGACACTCTAAAATGACTTATTCTCTACATTTTTACCAGCTGTAGTTCTCTGTAATAGTCTCTAACTGCTATAAAAAATAAGCTTCTTGATATGTGAGATCTGCACTTATCTATGGGTATCAAGATTCATACTTAGAAGGTAGTTAAGTATTTTTTTTTTTTTTTTTTTTTTGGTTTTTGGAGACAGGGTTTCTCTATGTAGCTTTGCGCCTTTCCTGGAACTCACTTGGTAGCCCAGGCTGGCCTCGAACTCACAGAGATTCGCCTGCCTCTGCCTCCCAAGTGCTGGGATTAAAGGCATGCGCCACCACCGCCCGGCTAACTTAGAAGGTAGTTAAGTATTTTATCAACTTAAGTAAATGGTAGTAAGTTCTCTAGGGCCAATGATCTTTCTAGTTGTAGATTCTTGGCTATGTTTACAGTGCCATCACAGTGGGAAGCATGGCAGCATTGAGGCAGACATGTCCCTGGAACAGCAGCTAAGAGCTTACATCCTGATCTGCAAGTTAGAGGCAGGCAAAGACTGGACCTGGTGTGGACTTTTGAAATCTCAAAGCCCACCCCCAGTGACACACCTCCTCCAACAAAGCCACACCTCCTAAACCTTCCCAAACACCTCCACCAACCAGTGGACCAAGTATTCAAATGTATGAGTCCATGGGGACTGCACTTCAAACCAGCACATCAAGTTCCACAGCAAGCCCTTACTGACTGAGCCATCTCTACAGCCCCTGTATGACATTAACATGTTCTTAAATTTGATTTGCAAGTATTGAGTACTTGAGCATCTGTGTTTGGAAGAGAAACTGGCCTGTGGTTCTGTTGTGTCGTCTTTGTCTGGCTTGGGTATACAAACAATGGCTTCTTAGGATGAACTCGGCAGCGCCACTTCCCTTTCTATTCATGGAGCAGTCTAAAGTCTTGATGAGAGTGGGACAAACATGTGGAGCACCCCTTTATCCCAGAACTAAGCAGGTGGAGCCCTTGTCAGTTTAAGGCTAGCCTGGTCTAGATAGTGAGTTCCAGGCAAGCCAGGATTACATAGTGAGACGCTCTCTTTAAAGGGAAAAAGTTGATAGGATTAGTGATTCCATCTGGTGTTAGACTTGTCACTGCAGGTAGACTTTTAGTTACAGATTCAATTTTATTGCTTATAATCATCTGCCTGTTTATATATTCTGGCTGTAGTTTTGGTTAGTCACATGCGTTCACAAGTTTTTCTTCTTTGTCTAGGGTTTCAGCTTTAGGGAATATAAATTTTCAAGTATTCTCTACAAACCAGTATTTCACTGGAGTCTGTTCTAACAACTCCCCTTTGCCTCTATTTTATCAATGTGGGTCTTTTCTTGTTAAGTTTGGCTAGGAGTCTGCTAATCTTGTTTCCCTTTCAAAGACTAACTCTTTGATATTTTTTGTTGTTATTGTTGTCTGTTTCATCTGGGAATAGCTTCATTTTGGTTTTCTGGAGCCCAAGGGCGCATGCCTCTGGTTCTTTAATGTGAGCACTTTCAGGTATAAACTCCCTCTAAGGGCTGCCTTGACTGTATCCCAGGGGATTTGGTAGGTTGTGCTATCCTTTCCATTTGTTTCCATTTCTTCTCTGATTTCTTCAATGACCTACTATCCATTCAAAAGTGTCTGCTCAGTGTCCAAGTAATTCTGTAGTTTCTGAACAATCTCCTGCTGTTTATTTCTACTTTTATTCTACTGTGGTATGATAGGACACACGAATTATCTCGATGCTTTCTATCTGTCAGGGCTTGCTTTGTAACCTATGACGTGATTTGTTTTGGAGAGGATTCCATGTACGGCTGAGTAGAGTGTGTATCCTCTAACCTGCTGGGTACAACCTTCTATTTAGTCAAATCCACTGGGTGATGGCACAATTTAGGCCTAAAGTCTCTTTGCTGGTTTTAAGTTTGGAAGATCTATCTAAACATGACTATAGTATTAAAGTGTCTTATTCACTGTGTTCAGGACCTATATGTGCCTTTGGTGTTTGGAGTGAGAGCTACATCATTTGGTACATAAATGTTTACAATTATTATTATTAAAATGCACTGGTCTTCTTATCTCTTTTGAATAGTTCTGGTTTGAAGCCTACTTTAACAGATGTAAGAACAGCTACACCTCTTTTGTTCACAGTGTCTGTGTACATGGTAGGATGATTATTATCCACAGATCTACTCAGCTTTTGGATAGATTTTTACAGGTTCTCATGTTTTTTTGTTTGCTTGGGAGGTTTGTTTTGTATTGCTTTTTGTTGTTGATTTTGAGATATCATTGTGTAGCCCTGCTTGGCTTGGAACTTGCTATATAAACTAGATTGGCTTTTAACTCAGAGATCGGCTTGCCTTTGCCTCCCAAGTGCTAGAATTAAAGATTTGGGCCACCACACCCAGTTTGTTATTGTTTTTTAACGCAGGCAGCTAGTCTACATCATGTATTGCCACTGTTTACATTTGAAGTTATTTTCTACAAATTTTCTTGGGAAATATTCCAGTTGATTGTATTTCTGGTATTTTTTTTTTCTGTTAGTTGGGGGTTGGAAGGGTGTCAGGGACAAGGATAGAATCTCTAGTTAGTGGAAAAATACAGACCCCCATAAGACAGGGAACTAGATTATTTTACAGTCAGGTTGCCTAGCAACAGGACATTGAGTCAGAGCCCTTGACCCTTTCACCCTGTAAACATCCTATACAAACATCCTGTTAGCTTGCCCTACCTTATGCAGATGACAGCTTCTTGCTCCTCCCACCCTGCAGGAACTATATAACCCCTCCTGGAGAAAACTAAAGTTGCACCTTGATCAGAATCTTGACTTGGTGTATTTCCTTGTATCTCCTGTCTCTATCATTCCGTCCTTAGGGTGGTCTAGGACCACGCTGTAGCCCTGCTGGCCGGGGCAACTGGCGCCCAACATGGGGCTGCACTGCCTGAATTGTACTTGTGTGCCACTGCCGAAAACAGTATTAAACTCCCTTGAAGGGGCTCAGGTCATCCCTACAGGGGTGACAGGGCCCTTACCTCCTGATGTTTGCACGCTTGTCCTTGGCCATGCTTCTGCAGCCCTCTGAGGGGTCCAGGTCTACCCTGGCATAATAGTGATTTCACAGGTGAAATTAAGATTCTGGCCACTGCTGTAAATGGCATGGTCACGATTCCTCAAGGTACGTGCCTGACACAGCTAGTTCTTCTACCCTCGTCTGTCTATGATAATCCCTCAATTACAAACACCCCTCGGGGGTCACCTGGATTGGGCTCCTCAGACACCTACTGGGTCCAGCCTGTTACTCAGGATCGCCCTACTCTTACCCTTACTATAGAGGGAAAGAAGTTTCAGAGTATCTTGGATACAGGGACAGACACCACAGTCATTTCCCAGTCTCACTGGCCATCTGCCTGGCCACTGGTTCCACCCCTCACCGATTTAAAAGGAATTGGTCAGTCTAATAATCCTTTAGTTAGTTCAAGGACACTTTCCTGGGAGGACGAGGAAGGAAACCAGGGGACTGTCACTCCTTTTGTGGTTCCGGGCCTGCCTGTTAATCTTTGGGGAAGGGACATACTTTCACAAATGCAAACAATCTTATATAGCCCAAACTCTACAGTCACACAACAAATGCTACAGATGAATTTTATCCCTGGCACAGGCTTGGGCAAGGCAGCTCAGGGGAGAGTCCAACCAATTCAGTATGTTCCCAAGGAAGATAGACAGGGGCTGGGATATTCAGGTTTTTAGTAGCGGCCACTGACCCTCCTGTACCCCATGCAGACAAAAGAAGGGATTTGTTGGTTTGCTGTGTTGTGTTAGATTTTCTTTTACTCTACCCCCATGTTGGAATGCCAAAATGTTGTCAGTTGTTTTTGCTCTTTGGGGGGCCCACCACCAAGCTCCCAAATAAATCACACACGGAGGCTTATTCTTAATTATGAATGCACAGCCTTAGCTTGGCTTATTTCTAGCCAGCTTTCCTTAACTTTAAATTGTCCCATCTACCTTTTGTCTCTGGGCTTTTTCCTATTCTTCTGTATATCTTACTTTCACTCTTACTCTGTGGCTGGCTGTGCGGCTATGTGGCTGGCCCCTAGTGTCCTTTTCCTTCCTCTCTCGTTCCTTAATCTTTTTTCCTCTCTTCCCAGATTACTCCTATTTATCTCTCTGCCTGCCAGCCCCTCCTATCCTTTCTCCTGCCTTGCTATTGGCCGTTCAGCTCTTCATTAGACCATCAGGTGTTTTAGACAGGCAAAGTAACACAGCTTCACAGAGTTAAACAAATGCAACACATCTATGCATCATTCAACAAATGTTTCACAGCATAAAAAATGTAAAACACTTTAAAATAATATTCCATAACAGTGTTGGACATGACTTTCTCGGCTCTTTGTTTTTCTGTTTCTCTCATGGGATGTATTATTTCATGCATTCTTGTAGATGAGACCTTCATAGTAAAAAATTATCACTGGTGATGTAACTTCTGTAGGCTATTCACTGAAGACGCATTAAAGTCCGGTCTACAGAGTGCCTATGCTGGCTGGTCAGGTCTCAAGCAGCCTATCTTGCTAGATTTTGACCCTGGTCCTTTCCTCCTACAACTCTTTTACCTTCCCAGTTACACTTACTGTACACCAAAACCATTGGCTGGTCATCTAAGTCTGGAACGATCTATTCTCTTGAAATGTATACCATGCTATGGTGGAATAAAACAAATTCTTATCCATTTTACATGTGCAAAGTCCTCACTGCTGTATCCAAGATTAACATACTCTGTACTACATCTATTGCAAATGGTTTTCATGAAGAACCTTCTACTGTACGATTATATTCTTTAACAGAAGTTCCCGAGTAAACTGTACTGTCAGAAGAAACACAGCAATGCTTCCTGAGTCAAGAACAACTTATTCTCACATATGATACAAACTTGCCCAAACCTAGTACCTCTCTGCCTGCTACCCATCAGTCCAGCCAGTGCTGTCTCATGCTTCTCCTGGGTAGCTTGTTCCTGGGGTGACAGGTGAACTGCTACTACTCTGGCCGGTTTGCACCATGAGACATTCTGAAGTATGAACCAACAAGAGCTTAATAGGCAGCCACTTCAACCCCAGAAATCACACATTAAGTTAGGATTTTTCCAAGAAGGAAAATAAAACTCATTTTAACAAAAACAAATTGTGATCTTAAAATATTAACTATTATAGCTCTCTAAAAAACGAAAGATTATACAACCTTTGGGCTGTTAGACTGCTACTTAAATCTATGGTAAGAAGAATTAATAGATGTTCCAAGCAAGTGACTTTTAAATTGGCGATGGGTAGTGGAATTCAGGCTGCACTGGAAGGTCAAGAAATGAAGACAGTAAGTTTGGTGCTACTCCTTACTAAGCACAACACTAAGTAAGAGAAATCAAGAGGAGCAAAGCAAAGTGTGGGAAAACACCTGAGAGAGAGTGTTATATGGAGACAGGTGTCCAATGAAGCCAACGAAGATGAGAAAGACACATGTGCCTGTCTACAACTGGAGGGCTAAAACAATGACGGAAAGAAAAGGGATGAAGATGCAGGCAAAGCTGGAAGATACGAATTAAATGTACAGAGTTGCCAGGCGGTGGTGGCGCACGCCTTTAATCCCAGCACTTGGAAGGCAGAGCCAGATGGCTCTCTGTGAGTTCAAGGCCAGCCTAGTCTACAGAGCGAGATCCAGGAAAGGCACCAAAACTTCACAGAGAAACCCTGTCTTGAAAAACAACAACAAAAATGTACAGAGTTTTTAAAAGCTATTCGGAAGATGAACGGTCTGGTGACACGGGCTGGAATTCCAGGTACTTGCAAGGCTGAGGCAGGAGGATCCCAACTTCAAATAAGACCTGGTCTCAAAAGGAAAAGAGAAAGAAAATTAGAGAAAGGGAGGAAAAGGAGGTTAAGGAGGGTGGAGGTGGGGAAAGCAGCAGCCACTTCCTTGGAAACCCAAGGGGGAAAAAAACAGTGTCTAAGGTGAAATGGCTCAGGGAGCTACAGTGCTTGCCCATGAAAGCCTGGTGACCCGAGTTCAATCCCCAGAACCCAGTGTTAGAAAGGAATCAACTCAGGGCTGGAGAGGTAGCTCAGTGGCTTAGAACACTGACTGCTCTTCCAGAGGTCCCGAGTTCAATTCCCAACAACCACATGGCAGCTAGTGCCTTCTTCTGGCGTGTAGGCATACATGCAGACAGAACACTCATACCAAAGGAGGAAAAAAAAAAAAAAGAATCAACTCTAGAAAGTTGTCTTCTGTCCTCCATATGAGCACAGTAGTACACAACCCATACTCACAAACACACACAACACAAAGTAATGACAAAATTAAAATCTGAGGTGAAAAAGAGATGGAAAAATGTCCAAGAATGGTCTAGTTCTTTTCAGTAAGTTTCAGAATAAAAAACAGTCCTCTTACTTTATGTATTTCACTATTATCTAATATTTGATGCTCCTCTGATAAAGTATTGTTTCTGTATCATTCAATATATATACCAGCACCAAGCTTCCAGATATAATATAAGGTGTTAGGTACTAAAACAGTAAGCTTATTGAAGGTGCCTTACTATGTCAGATGAGAATTAAACAACACAATTTTCCCCCTTTCTTTTTCTTTTTGGAGACAGTCTTGCTATGTAGCCCTGGCTGGCCTGGAATTTGTTATGCAGACCAACCTGGACTTGAATTCAGAGACCAACTTGCCTCTGTCTCCTGAGTGCTAGGATTAAAGATAATGCCAACATCACACCCCACCAAAATGAAGTCTTTAAAAGCTAAAGGCATTAAAGTCTTAAATAGCCAGGTCTGGTGGCAAACATCTAAATACCAGAACTTGAGAGGCAAAGGCATGAGGATTACAAGTCTATAAACTAATAGGGAGACCACATCTCAACCACCAAAAAGAAAATGGGAGGTTACCAGAAGGGAAGAAAGACAAAATACTGAACCTTTTTTTTTCTCATGCAGTTTAGATGACTGATCAATCAAATCAATCTATCAATTGGTCAATCAACCACATAAGTCAGAAGAGGAATTATCTGAGGGAAGAAAGGGAATCAGTATGAGAGACAAGAGGTAATGGGGAGCAATCTGAGTATAATGGTACTAGTTAAAATGCCATAGTAAAGCCCACTAGTCTGTGTGCTAAAATATTAATAACAAAACAAAAAGGAAAAGAAAGTCTTTATCATTCTAAAACAAGACTGTCAATTGTCTTTCAAAGTACACAAAAGGAGGCAGAATGAGGAGACACAAGAAAAGTAAAACCTCACCTATACAGGAAGAAAGTAATACTAAAACTATGTATGAACTGAATCTCACCACTGATTCATCTTTGCCCAACTTTCTGCAGAAGTTAATTTTTCTATTTTAGACAAGACCAAACACGTTTCAAAGTAGAATGCTCACTGATTAATTTTTCTATTTATACATCAAAGTAGAAGTAAAACTCTGAAGAGAAAGGAGAGATGTTTGGTTTTCTTTTGTACTTAAAAATCACTGGCTAGGGGGCTGAAGAGATGGCTCAGTGGTTAAGAGCACTGGCTGCTCTTCCAGAGGTCTCGAGTTCAATTTCCAGCAACCACATGGTGGCTCACAACCATCTGTAATGAGATCTGGTGCCCTCTTCTGGTGTGCAGGCATATATGCATATGTAATAAATAAATACATCTTTTTAAAAAAAAAAATCACTATCTAGAGAAGAAATTGAAGTTGCTCCCTCTTCCACCCCCTTAGGTGTATAAGGGATGAGAACTAGGTGTTCTGCCACTGAATCAAACCCAGAGTCCCCAGTAGTCTATCACTGCTAAGACTAACGTTCTTGGATGATGGGGAGACTGTATCAACACCTCCTAATTGTAATAAACTAATGTGTACCCTTTACTTCCAGCAAGCATTCTGCTTTTGGTCTCTATATGAGAACAGGGACGAAAGAAAGAACATAATAAAATTCAAGTCGGAGTTCAAAAATTATACTTTTAAGTTCCTAGCTTCTCTCTAACACCACCCCACCCCACCCCACCTACCACCAGTTTAAGTTTTGGGCAAGCTGAGGAAATCTTCAAAACAATTTCCATTTCTTGTGAACAAAGAAAAAGTTTCATCTCTAATAACAATAACCACCTAGCATACCACCTGCATGTACCACTGCAAAAAGTCTTTTACCTTCTCTAAAATGCAGGCTTTGAACAAACAGGTAAAAATCAGTGATTGTGTTATTTTCAAAGCAATAACAACAGATGACTTGAAAATGTAATTATCAACTGTCCTGGTTAATTGTCAACCTGACACATGCCAGAGTCATTTGAAGAGAGAGAACTTCAACAGAGAACATGGCCCCACCAGAGTGACCCATGGCTAAGTCTGTGGGGCATTTTCTTGGTTAATTAATGGCATGATTGATGTGGCAGGGTCCACTGTGGGTGTTATCACTCCTGGGAGGGGGTCCTGAGTTATGCAAGTAAGCAGCATTCTTCTGCTTTAGTTTCTTACATCTGGTCCTGCCTTGAGTTCCTGTTCTAATTTTCCTCAGTAATGGAGTTTGACCTGAGAATTGAAGGTCATCCTCAGCTACATAGTGAATTCCAGGTCCGGGATATATTAGACCCTGAGTCAAAAAACAACTACTTTAAACTTGATGTTTTTCCCAATCAAGTTGAATGTTTTAGGGAATTTGGGAATATGCTCAGGGACAGAACCCTTAAAAGCATTCAGATGCCCTATATACAAGTCACAGCATTTCAAGGAAAAAAAAAAAAAAGAATGATCTGGTCAAGCCAACTAAAAGGCCAGCGTAACCTTGGGAGCAGCTACTGGCAGGTAAGGCCCTAAGATCCCCTAAAAAAATGTTTTCTAGGGCTGGAGAGATGGTTCAACAGTTAGAAGCACTGGCTGCTCTTCCTAACCAGGGTTCAATTCCCATCACCCACATGGCAACTAACAACTGTCTGCAACTCCAGTTCCAAGGGATATGATGCCCTTTTCTGGTCTCGAGGAATAAGTACTTCATACACATGATACACAAACATACATGCACGCAAAACACCCCTACCAAAAAAAGTTTTTTTCCAACTGTTGACTATGATCTACTAGTAGACCATGAAAGCAAAAGTACTATTTTTTTTAAATAAGTGAAAACAGAATAGCACAACTCACACGGCAGTCGCGGTAGTCAGAAAGACCAGGTTTGAGGGCAGCCTGTACACAATGAGACCCCACAGAACAAAGCAAAACAAAAAAGGCACTCAGAGTGTAAGGCTATGGTTGAGTGCTTTCCAACAGGTGTAAGGCCTGAGTTCCATGGAGGAGAAGGAAGGAGTTTACATATTAAGCACTGTGTAATAATTTTGTTTCAGAGTGGAAAGAAAAAGTTACATCTTATGGGCACAAGCTAAATTTCAGGATCTACAGATTCTCTTAAGTTCCTAAAAAATCTAAATTTTAGAAATATTATTTCAAGCACTAGACTACCAATGAGGAAGAAAGACAAAAGGAAGACTTCACAAGCAAAAAGATCTAAGATTAAGATAAGAATTAGGATGCTATTATTAGATTGTATAAGACAGAAACAATCAAATCACAGAACTCAGACCCAGTTAAACACACAGTAAAGAAACATGTTAAAATGAAAAGGCCATTCTACAACATTTCCAAAGTCATAGTGAAGGGGTAGAGTGCCTTTTTTTAAGGCTGGGATTAGAGAGCAGAGAGAGGTTCTAGGTGTGGTAGCTCATGCCTAGAACCTCAACTCTCAGGAGACTAAGGTAGAAGAAGCACTGAGTTTGAATCCAGCCTGAACTACAACCTCAGACCCTATCTCAAACTGATTGATTGAGTCAATAAAAATATACGGGGCTGGAGGGATGACTCGGTTAAAAATGCTTGTTGCTCTTGCAAAGGACCTGTGGGACATGACAGTCAGTCCTAACCTGATGGCACTGGGTTTCTGACTGCCCAGAAATGAACTGCTCTATCTCAGTCATAAGAGTGTTCAGACCTGAGTAATAATTTACACAGGTCCCTCAGGGTGACTAAAGAAACTTAATATGGAGCCAGGCATCCCTTAAGGGCCACTGACCTTTTGCGCTGGGAGATTCTAGTGTCCTGCAGGTGAGATAGAATAGGATAATGGACGTGACGTATGAACAGCTGCCTTTGCTTCTGTAAAAGCTGCCTATCACTATGGGAAAGGGATGAAACGGTCTTTGATTACTACATAGCGGGAAAGTAAGAAATGACTGAGGGAAGTCAAACAATTCTCCTGCCCAGCTGTGGATTCCATGACAGTTATAATAATACACACCTTTCTGATGGCCACCTTGACCCACCACCCCTTTCTCATGGCATGCTGTTTGTCTAAGGCTGCCATCCTTCTGCTAGCAATAAGAATAAATTTATTTAATCTAAATTTGAATCGAGTCTAAGTCTTTGGTTTCTCCCAGTGGATTCGAACAGACCTAGGTTTGGCTCCTCGCATCCACATGGTGGCTTACAAACACTTGTAATTCTAGTTCTAGGGGATCCAACTCCCTCTTCTGTCTTCTGTGGGTATCAGGCACACACATGGTACATATCCAAATATGGATACAAAAATACTCATACACATAATAGATAAATATTTTAGTTTTAAAAAAGGGTATAGTAGTTCATAGTTGTAATTTCAGTATCCAATATGCTGAATGTTGGTTGTTTTTACTCTTTTGGGGGGGCCCACCACACATTCCCAATTAAATCACACATGGATGCTTATACTTAATTATAAATGGCCAGCGTTAGCTTGGCTTTTTCCTTCAGTTATTCCATCTACCTTTTGCCTCTGGGCTTTCCCCTGTTCTCTTACTTCTGTACATCTTACTCTTACTCCGTGGCTTGCTGTGTAGCTGGGTAGTTGGCCCCTGGAGTCCTCCTCATTCTCTGGCTACTTCCCTCTTTTCTTTTCCTTCCAGATTTCTCCTATATATTCTCTCTGCCTGCCAGGCCCGCCTTTCCTTTGTCCTGTCTTGTTATTGACTGTTCAGTTCTTTATTAGACCATCACACATTTTACACAGGCACAGTAACACAGCTTCACAGAGTTAAACAAATGCAACATAAACCAAAGTAATACACGTTAAAATAATATTCTACTACATTTCCCCCTTTTTGTCTAAATAAAAATGAAAGGGCTTTAACTTAAACATAGTAAGACTATATACAATAACATTTATCAAGTAAGGATTACATGCACAACATTCTGTCCATTTGTAGTTAGCATATTCAGAGAAATTAATGCATTATCTATCCTATCTTAGTGAATGCAAAATTTTACACCTAATTTACTTTCTATCATAACTAAGGAAAACTGCAACTATTTAGTCTTCAGCTCCATCAAAGACCCAGAAGGATGTAATATTATCTAACAACAGAGACATCTGACTGCCTGGACAGTCACCCAAAGTTCTTCTGTAACGTTGGGACATCCATCTTCAGCCTACAGGCCCAGAATATTGGCAAACTTTTCAGTGAAGCAGGAAATTTGAAGACTGTCCTGCCTTGTATTAGTAAAGTTCATCAGTCACTTGCCTCTATGTCTTGCAGAGTATCTGGCAGACTATTCTGTGAAGCAGAATTTTGAAGGACTATCCTGCCTTGATTTTTTCCAACAGTCTTTTTCCTGTGTGTCCTGCATGTCCAGTCTGCACAGCACATTGTCAGCAATCAAAGGCAAGAGCAGTTTCTCTGCCTAGTGGCTAACCTTGCCACAGTGAAAGCAAACTCCGTGAAGAGTTTCTTCAATACCCATCATCTCTGAAGTAAATTAGTGCTGCCAGGAGCAGATGTGTCTCATTGTCATGAAAAAACTTAGATTAACAAAGCATTTTAAATGTCATATTCTATTGGTCTTTGAAGTATTTGAAGACGAGCTATCTATCTAAAATATATCTCTATATGATCTGGAAAGCATACCTAACATATCTACAATTTTGATTGTTATAAATTATTAACCACTAACCTATGTTTCCTGATTATCCTATATAGTTTATAATAATTGCTTTCAAAAGCGAGAATTTTACCTTACATTTTTAAATAAACTGTGTAAATACAATATCTTAAACAAAAATAGAAACATATATACAATATGTTGTAATAAAAATAACCTTAAATTTTTGTCAATATAAAAAAACCCTTTAAATGAGAGTAGAAACATATATACAGTGTAACAAAACTAACTTTAACTTTGTATACTATATTCCCCTAAATGGTAACAAATATCCAACAACCCACCAAATAAACAAACCACCCACACCCCCCAACTCTTAGGAATGGGATGTTGTTTTCTCCATACTGCTTCCTGCTGTCTGTGGAGGAAGTATCCTTAGGGTCCAAAGAGAAAATTTCAGATAATGGCCAAGTCCTGGGAAGACCAGCAGTAATCTTTGCTGATAGATATCACCTGTCAAGATTCAAGAGGTCTCGCAGGATCAAACCTGATCCATACTAACCCTGAAGGAATGCACAGCCTCTCATCTCCTGTGGGAATAAAACTCCAAAGCATTTTTGATTTCTATTTGACAAACATACTTTTTGACTTTTTAAAAATTAAGGCATTCCTAAAGTGTATAGGCTGATTTATTCCAACAGTCCTCTTCCAATTCCAGGTCTCTTTGAAGCTATCCTTTGCTTTTCAACAATCAAAAATTCAAAATCTACACAATAACACACAGGATACAAAATACCTGTGTATTTCCCATCTTACATGGCTTTTTTTCTTTTACTCTCTCTTTGAAGACTTTATTTTATAAACTATTCGTTTTTTTCTATGACTACACCCTCTTCCTTTTCTTAAGCATACGTACACTGTTAAACATGCTGTCACCTGTTTAGAGGTTTTTCCCTCTAGATCTCTTTTACTGTGTATCTCTAGTCTTTTTTTGTTTTGTTTTGTTTTGTTTTGTTTTGTTTTGTTTTTTTCGAGACAGGGTTTCTCTGTGTAGCTTTGCGCCTTTCCTGGAGCTCACTTGGTAGCCCAGGCTGGCCTCGAACTCACAGAGAACCACCTGCCTCTGTCTCCCGAGTGCTGGGATTAAAGGCATGCTCTCTAGTCTTTTTTGACAGCAGGAGCAAACTTTTAAACTGCTAATCTACATCTGGATTCTCCACTCAGCTGGCTCTACCCAATTCTCAGGCTGGGAAAGCCAAGCCTAAAGCTCACGGTCCTGGTCAGAAATTCGTGACTGGAAACTGCATCAACCTCCCTAGCTGTGGAAGCCAGCACCTGTGCTGCCACCGGGTTTGTTTTTACTTAACTTGCTGTTTTAATTTAGCACTGCCAGCCGAACAGCAGCACCTCTTAAAGGAGCGTGTATTTTTTTCTTTTCTTTTCTACTTTTCAAGCTTTCTCAGGCCCTATGGAAATTCGGGAGCCTTGAGTTGGTACACCAAAATGTTGTTGGTTGTTTTGAACTCTTTTGGGGGACCCACCACCAAGCTCCCAAATAAATCACACATGGGGGTTTATTCTTACTTATAAATGCCCAGTCTTAGCTTAGCTTGTTTCTAGCCAGCTTTTCTTGTGAAAGACCCCCACTCCATTGTGAGGACATGGGGCGTTGGGCGGATGAAATGTCCCGTCCCCCCCCCCCCCCCGTCCCAATAACTTAGCCTAAGAAACGCCATTCTGAAGGAATCAGAAAAACAGGAGTTCACAGCTGTGGCCGGCCATCCGGCCTTGAGAGAGAGATAACTGTGGTCGGCGGCCTTGGGAGAAAAACCGTTGAGTCAAATCAGGATATTTTATGGCTGGCCCCCTGGCCTTGAGGAATAAGCAGCTGGGCTGGAAAAACACCCACTATACCCTGGGCAAGGCCAAGTCAGCCACACATATCAAATTTCTAAGAATTAAGAATACGACCCCAAGTTCACCCTGGCCTTCTTTGTAACAACCAATAGGAACCCTGTAACTATGCTTCTCGCTTCTGTAACCGCGCCTCTGCCCCTGGGATCCTATAAAAAGTCCCCCTTGCCCTAGGAAGGCGCGCAAGTCCTCCGAGAGACTTCGCCCCAGGTACCTGTGTATCTGAATAAACCCTCTTGCTGTTTGCATCTGATCTGTGGTTTCGGTGTGTTCCTTGGGTTTGGGGTCTCTCCTGGAGGAAGATCTCCCCTGGGGGTCTTTCACTTGAATTATCCCGTCTTACTCTTACTCTGTGGCTTGCTGTGTAGCTGGGTGGCTGGCCCCTGAAGTCCTCCTCATTCTCTGGCTCCTTGATCTCTTCTTCCAGATTTCTCCTTCTATATATTCTCTCTGCCTGCCAGCCCCACCTGTCCTTTCTCCTGCCTTGCTATTGGCCGTTCAGTTCTTTATTAGACCATCAGGTGTTTTAGACAGGCACAGTAACAGAGCTTCACAGAGTTAAACAAATGCAACATAAACAAAAGTAACACACCTTAAAATAATATTCTACTACAGCTGAGAATTGCCATAAATTGAGGGAATCCTGGTCTACATAGCACATTCCAAGCCAGCTAAAGCTATAGTTTCAAAAGCACTTTTTTCCCCAAAAAGCTCTACCTCTCTTAACCCATACTCCCATTTACTGTATTTATCACTATGTTCTTCCTACCTAGTATTACTACTTAACTATGTATATGTTTCCTGAGTTTCATGAGCCGTAACAGCAGATACACTCCACAGCTCTGATTAAATGAAGAAAACATGATTTAAGAAATCATTTTGGCCAAATATGTATACTTAGAGATCATTAATTGTTTTAATGCAAAGTTAGAGGAGAAAAATAACATTTTTTCTTTTGAGGCACAATCAGCAAGTATTCAGGGAACCACAGCATTTAGAAGGTGGAGACCGGAGGACCAGGAGCTCAAAGTCTCCTCAGCTGCATAGCGAGACCCAGGCTACACTGAGACCCTTGTCTCAGAACAAAAATCCTGTTCTCTATATTGTAAGTAAATGTTCCAAGGCGCTTAGGGTGTAAATCACTGGTGGAGTACTTGCTTGCAAGATCAAGACTCCAGGTTTGGCTCTCCAGCACTGAAAAATCAATAAGCAAACCAAGAAACAAAGGTATGAAGGGCAACTACAGAACACATCTTCTCATCCCCCATTTTAATTTCAGACCAAAGCATACAAAGCAGGAGAAAGAAGTTTGGTTAAGTTTCCTCCTTTGCTAAAATTGACATAAGCACATTCTAGAAAGTAGGACTTAATGTCTTCATTATGCAAAACCACACTAATTATGAAGATTTAAAATATTTCCCATGAGCATTATTTAAGTTTTTAAAACTTAAATGGCCTATTATTACTCCCTCAATACCTAAAGTAATTATCCCTAATTAAGAAGCAAGCCATCTTATATTCTAATTTAATGTGTCTACCAATTGAGGTAGCCCCTAATCAAAATCAGGCTAGTTTCTTAAGGAACGTGCCTATGCAGCTTCAAACACTTTGCCCTTACATTTTTAAAACTTAAAAATTAAAGTTTTGGTCCTGCCAGTTAAGTACTCTACCACTGAGTTACATCCCAGGGGATCCCGTGCCCTCTTCTGGCCTCTACAGGCACCAGGGATATACATGGTACACATACACACATTCAAGCAAAACACCCAAAAATAAATAAATAAATAAATAAATAAATGGGTTACTCTCCTAAATATCTACCAATAATTTCCTAGTAAGACACAATCCCAAACCACAATTATCAGGCAGAATTTTGTTGTTTATTGTTGGGATTTTGTTATTGTTTAGACAAGATTTCACATTGTAATTTACACTGAGTGCTGAGATTACACAGGTTCATTTGTTTTCATTATGCCTGACTGTTGTTCAATTTTAAAACAAAGCCAAGGAGTTATATGATTTGCTACAAAATTATCTAGACAATGTATTTTGAGTCACACACATAAAAAACAAAACAGGGCTGGGGATGTAGCTCAATGTAAAGTACTTGCCTAGCATGGAGGCCTGGACTCCATCTGTCAAGCACTAGAAAACAACAGGGAGGTACAAGGTAGAGTATGTTACCTTCAACTATTAAGGTTCCCACCACAGCCATATGTACGTACACACACACACACACACACACACACACACACACACACACACACACACACACCCCTACCTAGAAAGGAGACAAAGTTTCAAAATGGAAAGATCAAGTTTTCACTGTACCTCTTTGGATCTGAATATTTACTACCCATTTCAATACACATGTGTTGCTTAATAACAGGAATACAGGGGCTAGAGATGGCTTAGCTGTTAAAAGCACTAGCTGCTCTTCCAAAGGACCTGTGTTCAATTCCTAGCAACCACATGGCAGTTCACAACTGTCTGTAGTTCTAGTTCCAAGGGACCTGGCATCCTAAGACATCATGCAGGCAAAACTCCAATGCACATTAAAATAAATTAATAAATAAATCTAACACACACACATACAGAGAACATTCTGACAAATGCATCACTAGGCAATTTTGTTACTGTTCTAATATTAAAGAGTATGCTCACATTACACAAGTCTAAGTAGTACAACTTATTACATACATGTTAGACTATATGGTATATACACCATACATGTAGTCCTTTGTGACATATGACATACTAGACATTTTCAATCAAAAGCAGAAAGTTAACAATAAAGCACATCTTAGGTAGGCCTGTTGGCACTTTGTAACTCCAGTTACTGGGGGTGGGAGGGAGATGAAGCAGAAGGATTGAAAAAATTCAGGCCTAGCCCAAGGAGACTGACTTTAGTTCAATACTGGAAAGTACAGGGTGACAGGAGAAACAAGTTATCCTTAGAGCTCCACACTCGGCTTACTCTCCACCCACTCCCATACCCTAAATAAGCAAGTTTAAAAACAAAGAAAGCAAAGTTCAAGGCCTGTCTGGCTACACACTGAGTTCAAGGCTTGTTAGGCCAATTCAGCAAGACCTTCTCACAAAAGACAAAAGGAAATGGCTAGGAATATGGATCAGTGGTAGAATGCTTGCTTAGTAGGCACCAAGCCCCAGTTTCAATTCTCAGTATGCAAAAGCAAAACGATTTTATTTAATGATACACAGCCTTCTGACATCTCCAGTCATAACGAAGTGTAAATCGGCAGCGTCCTCTGGAAAAGCAGCAAGCGTTCAATGGCTGAGCCATCTCTCCAGCCACCTGGCTGGCCTTGAACTCTCATTCCTCCAGATTCTGTCTCTAGAATGCCGGGATTATGTACAAAAACCACAATGCCACAAGGCCTGGTTTAAATGCTTCCTTAAAAATTCAGAATTTCTTTAATCCTAGTACTTGGGAGGCAGAGGCAGGTAGATCTTTGTGAGCCTGAGGCAAATCTGGTTTACATAGCAAGTTCCAGGCCAGTCAGGGCTACAGAGTGAGACTCTTTCAAAAAGAAGGAAAAAAAAAAAAAAAGGAAAAGTTCAGAATTTCAGTTACATGGGGGAGGTGGGGAGTGTCTCATCATGTAACCCAAGCCGGCCTCAAATCCACAACACACCTCCCATAGCTGAGCTCCTCACTGTGAGGCTCACAGTGGGAACCATCATACCAGGCTCCACTTCATTGTCTTTCATTTACATTTGAGCCCTGCTGGACCTGGACCCTTAGCTTAGCCAAAAGGCTGGGAGTCAGTGGCAGCTTGCTTTAGACAGCTGTTTTAAGTAATTGCTTGCAACTGTGCTAAGGAGGTAAAGGTTTGCTAACTCCTATGTTCAGCATAATTAATTTAAATTCGAAGCTCTTTTACCTGACCCTATTTCTAAACTGGTTGTACTGCTGGAACTCACTTATCTAAATGTGAAACCCTTCCTGTTCACTGCTTGTCAACACCACAGTGACTACCAGGGAGGAGGACAAACATCCACGGGCAGGTCTCCCAATCCTACTTCAGTAATTCAGAACCCAGGTTTACTGGACTAAATGCCACCATCACAAACCAAGTCCTTAGAATGTATGTCTGCACACGCACGCTCGAGAGAGCGAGAGTGAGAGAGCCAATTCTAAAACTCCAAATCAAACTTTAAAACAGATGCTAAGCTAAGCTCAGTGGTAAACCACTTGCCTAGCACCAACTCCTGGGGTTCAATCCCCAGCAGTCAAAACAAGTAAAATGTTTAAAAACAGGAGCCAGGCACCATAAAACAAAGACTTGAAACAGTCACAATCAACAACCAGCCCAGTATACAATGTTGTAAACAAACATTATACCCAAACAAACTACTGATCAACCACTAAACTGGCTTCTTTTTTAAGGAGTAATTATCTTAAAGTGCCTTTAAGAACTCTGCTGGAATGTTTCTATTTAAATTCCTAAGCAAATAACTTTCCATTATACTGTATTCATCTTAGAAACAAAAAAGACAAATTACATTAAAAATTACTATTCTCTTCTGGAGACTGTAAGCTACTTGACACCAGGAATCATGGCGGTGGTTCCTGACCCATAGCAGTAAATACTCAATGAAAATACTGTCAGCACTAGCTCAGCAACGTAACCATTCAAAGGGTTCCCGCTAGACAGCCAGATTTACATTAGGAACTGGAGAAAATATTCTGAAACAATGTCAGAGATTATCCCTAGGGATCTTACGATCTCACTGTGAGCCAATATAAGCAAATAAGTAGTATAATTAAAATACTCAGTTACATAAAAATAATTTTAAGCTAACTTTCAAAAAACAGGAAAATTAAAGAGCTACAACAAGTTCTCTCATACATCCATGTTCTACTGCTCTGCACTCTTCCCAATGAGTAGAACTTTAGGCTTTTCTTCTTCTCTTCACTTGCACAGCAGGGGAGAGGGATGGCATGGAGGCCAGGGTCTTTTGTGTCAACTAGGGGTCATAAGTGATTTCTATTTTTGTGTGTTCACTGTATTCGCCAGCCCAATTCCTGCTGAAGTCAAATTCGAAATTTAAACAAATTCATTTTTAGCTCACCATCAACAGCTAACTGGTGTTCCACAAGGTGCCAGGAACATACACTGGGGAAGAATACTGTAGTCAGTAAGTGGAACTGGGAAAATCCAACATCCATAAGGAGAAAAATTAAGCTGAACTCCTTTCTCTCACTATATACAAAACAACTCAACACCGATTAAAGAGCTGAGCAGTGGTGCAGCACTCAGGAGGCAGAGCCAGGCGGATCTCAATGAGTTCAAGGCCAGCCTGGTCTACAGAGCGAGTTCTAGGACAGGCTCCAAAGCTACAGAGAAACTCTGTCTCGGGAAAAAAAACCAAAACAAAACCAAAAAAAAAAAAAAAAAAAAAAAAAGATTAAAGACTTCATAAACTATAAAACTACTAGAAGAAAAAACAGTGGGCAGGGACTTTTTGGATATAGCCCTAAAACAAAATTAGGTGACAGGTATTACACCCAGCTAAAAGTCCCTGCAGAACTTCTGTCCAGGAAAAGAAACAAGATGAAGAGAACCTTTTGAATAAAAGAAAAACATCATTTTTACAAACTATTTCTCTAACAAGAGGTTAAAAATCCAGAATGTATAAGCAATTCAAACAACTCAATGGCAAAAACCAAAAAAACTAACTTATAAATGATCAAAAAACACTTTGATAGACTCTTCTCAGAAGGATGTATTATGAAAAAAAAAAATCCTCAGCTTCACTAATCAGGAAGATACCACTTGAAACCACAATAAGGTGGCTAGGGACACAGCTATATGATAATGCATGAGCTTAGCATTTGCAAGGAAGAAAAACACCACCACAGAATCAACCTCACCCAGTCAATGGTTATTATCAAAAAGACAAAATTAAAACAAAAATCATGCAGTGGTGGTGCATGCCTTTAATCTCAGCACTTGGGAAGCAGAGACAGGTGGATCTCTGTGAGTTGGAGGACAGTATGGTCTACAAATTGAATTCCAGGATGGCCATCACTATACAGAGGGACCCTGTCTCAAAAAACAAAAACAAAACAAACAGAAACCCACAAAAGTCCCATGAAAGCCAAAAATCCCACTGCTGTAGAATATTATTTTAAGGTGTGTTACTTTTGCTTATGTTGCATTTGTTTAACTCTGTGAAGCTGTGTTACTGTGCCTGTCTAAAACACCTGATGGTCTAATAAAGAACTGACCAATAGCCAGGCAGGAGAAAGGATAGGCGGGGCTGGCAGACAGAATATATGGAGGGAGAAATCAGGGAAGAGAGCGCTGGCAGCCAGAGAAGTAGGACGTCTGGGGTCAGCCACCCAGCTAGCCATGAAGTAAGAGTAAGATTTAAGGAAGTAAGAAAATGGGAAAACCCAGAGGCAAAGGTAGTGGGTGGGGATAATTTAAGTTAAGGAAAGCTGGCTAGAAACTAAGCCAAGCTAAGGCCAGGCACTCAAAAGTAAGACTAAGCCTCCGTGTGTGATTTATTTGGGAGCTGGGTGGCGGGCCTCCCAAAAAGAGCAAAAACCAACAAGTTCATCCCACTGTTGGGTCCACATCCAAAGGAAATGAAATCAGTATGTTATGTCCAGTGGAGACAATTCACAACAACCAAGATAGGAAATTAACTAAGTGCCCATCAACTTTATCAAAAATGGATAAAGAAAACATGAGACACATACACAACGGAATATTATTCAGCCATAAAATGATGAAAGCCTGTCAAGCCATAAGGGCAAGAGTTCAGTTAATAAATGTAGAGAAATTAGAATAGTGCAATATAATGGAAAAAGAATAAGACACCAGGACCTTCCCTTTTGGGAGCGTTATAAGGGGAACAGGCCCACAGAGTAAGACCAAGAAATTGGCAGTATAGTGTCTGCTCCCCAGAAATCCTTTTCCCAAGATTAGGCATTTGGGTAAGGGTCTCTATTCCTTTAGGGGCTTGAGGAAAGTTCCTGCATTCTTCTCATCTCTGGCAGGAGGAACTTGTGGCCCTTCCAGTAACACAGGGCTAGTGCCTATTGTCAAGGTCAATGCTGGATTCCTCAAGCCACACCCCACCTCACATGCCCCTTTTCACCCATTTAATCCTATGTCCAACTATACAGTATGGAAGGTGTAATCTTTTCTCAATAAAGTGCGGTGGCAGCCAACCTGATTCACCCTCAGATCGTGTCCGTCCGTCCGTCTGTCCGTCCGTCCGTCGTCATGCCCTGCTGGCCATAGTGGTTGCAGAGACCCCCAACAGTTCAAGAGAATCTGACATCCTTTTCAGGCTTCTGATTCAAGATGTACAAACAAATGCGGACAAAATACCCATACACATTAGATAAAATAAATCTTAAAAAATATTTTTAATAATATATAAAAATAGGGCTACCAAAATGGCTCAGCCAGTAAAGTTCTGAGTTTGATCCCTGAGACCCACAAAGTAGAAGGAAAGAACTGACTCCTGCAAACCTTCCTCTCATCTCTCCATGCTGTGGCACATGCACACTGATACACACACACACACACACACACACACACACACACACGTAACAGAACAAGCTTTAAACAAACACAAAAGTGAGGAGTTTTAAAAACTGAGCACTGCTCAATGCTCACAAAATACTATCTCTGAAGCCCAGCGACTGGCAAAAGTTTATTCATTCTGGCTTTCCTGAAGCATGTGAACAGCCCAGTTCTACAGGAGAAAGATGCAGAAAAGGTTGATTTATAATTCCAAGGGTGGAAAACAAGACTTAATTTCTAGCTCCTCCTACTTCTAACATTAAATCCCAGGTTAACTGAGGTTGGTGTCCTGACACCATTCTTACAAAGGTCCGAGTTGGAGCCCCGCCCCCATTCTCTCTCTATGTAGCCCAAGGTGGCCTCAAAATCCCACCTGCCTGCCTCAGCCTCTTAGATGCAGGGTTAGAGTTGTACACCAGCTCTAGAGATCACCTTTATAATTCATAATTTGGGGATGGTGAGCATAAATCAGCCTTTACAGTGCATGCCTAGCACCCGAGACACTGGGTTTGACCCTCAGCATGGAATAAAACCCAGCATCGGGGAACACACCTGCAATCCCAGCACTGGGGAGATGGAAGCAGGAAAATCAAAGATTTAAGGTCATCCTCCACCAACTGAGTTTGAGGCCAGCCTGTGCTGTGTAATACTCTGCCCTCAATATGAATTATAATTCATAATTCTTGAAAACCACCACTGATTATTGCATTACTGTTTGATTTTTGTTGGCAAGATAATAAAAAATGATTTAGGTATATTAAGACTTATCACTTAATAAACCTAATATAGAAAATTACTTTTATTTTTTAAAACTATTTCATTCATTAAAAGTAACATTTAAGAGCTGCTGCTGTGTACCTAGCATGCTGGAGGCCCTCAGCTCAATTCCTAGTACTATTTTACACACACACACACACACACACAACACACACAGTGATATTTTATATCAGTCACGAAGAAGAAAGAGCCCTATAGTCTTTATTGCATGAGACTTCACTTTCTCAGTATTATTAATCCTTAAGACCTTATAAGTGGACACTACAAAGGAATTAATACGCCAAACTAAAATAGACTTTAATATTTTCCCCACAGGTTAAAAAACTGACTCCAGACTGGTTTTGGTGGCACAAATCTTCAATTCCAGCTTTTGGGATGGGGAAGTGGGCCGACTACCCAAAATTCAACACCAGCCAGGACTACACAATAAGATTGCTTCTCAAAACAAACCAACCAAACCCCCAAAAGGTGGAGTACACTGAACAAGCAAAACCCCAAATAGTGGACTCCAGTTATGAATGAAAGCCTTCTTATTCGTAAATTATACTAAAATAATATATTAAATAATATTATATCATAAATATTACATACATAGTATATTAAAGTAAGTTTCACATATAAAGGCCAAGTAAGAGTAAGTGGGCACTTATAGGGCAGAGAAAACAGCAAATTTCAAAAATTCTTTAATACTAAGATTAAAACAATGACTCTCTAATGCTGCCTCCAACTTTCTGACTGCATATATTTGTAAACAAGTCACCCTCAAGCCTATGAAGTTCTTTTTAAAATAATTAAAAGCCATCAAATAATGTATGAGCATCAAGTGCATACAGCAATGGAGATTCTTCTATATGTGATCAGGTACCCTGAGCCTACAAAGAAAGATTTCAGAACCTGGAGGCTGGCAAGTGTAACTCTGACATCCTATGATGCTCCACCACTGTTCAAACCTCAGTGTTTCCAAAACAAAATCTCAACAATGACACATCCATTAGGTTCACTTGTAATGTGAAAACGGTCTATTTCCTCCGCAATTTAATCAATGTTCTTCACAGCAGGCAGCAGCTCCTTGGAATTTCATGCGTTATCTCGTGATTAAGTCCAAATGCAGACCCAAACTCTGATTTCTGTCATAAGCAAATTGTTACTAACATTCTAAATCCCAGTTAGCACCCGTTGCTGGAAAGCAATGTCCTTGGGCAAGAAAAGAATGGCAAGGTCTGAAACTGTCCCCAGCACAAATCCCTTGTCAACTAAAGACACTCAACAGGAAAGAACCCAAGAAATGTAGGGTGGGGGTGGGGGTGCAGGGGGCCGGAAATCCTACTCTTCCGGAACGTAAAGGAGAAACCGACACTGGAAAAGCCGCCCCCAAGGGACAACCGTCTACGGAACGGTGACAGCTCCTTTGCACCGCGGAGAGCAGCCAGCGGCAACGGCCGCAGCGCAGACGCCCGCCGCCGCCGCCGCCACTCCCAGCTTGCAGGTCCGGCGGGATTGGCTCGAGAACATCAACAAAGACCTTACGGTCTGAGCCTAACCTCACAACAAAGGCCGGGCGACTGCGCGCACCGGCCGGGGGCCGGGGACTGCCGCGCGAGGGCCAGCCGGGAGCCCGCGGCGCCAGCCCGGCAGCGTGCACGGAGCCGGAGGCCCCCGGGCCCAGCCCGGCCGCCGAACACAAAGGCGCGGACCGCCCGCGCTCCGGCCGCTAAGGCCCGCGGAGGGGGAGGGGCTCACCTGGCACAGCTGCCGGCAGTACGCGGCGGCTGCCTCCACGGCGGGCTCCCGGCTCTCGCACAGCCGCCGCTCCAGCTCCTGCAGCCGCTCGCCCAGGCGCCGCAGCTCCGCCGCGCAGCCGCCGCCGCTCAGGCGCTCCTGCTCGGCCTCGTCGTCCGCCATCTTCGCAGCCCGCTCCGTCGCGTACGCACCTGGGTCACGTGATAACACAATGCCACGTTCGGCGGGGTCACGTGCCGGGTGCGCTGGCACGCCTGGGCGCACGTACAAAGGCCGGGGTGCGGGGCGGGCTGCCCGGTGCGGGTCTGCAGCGAGCTGAGGCTTCTGCGGCCCCGGTCCCCGGCGAGTGCACGGTCTGCAGAGGAGCTGGAGGAGGCCAGGGCGGAGTGCGGAGCCGGCGCTTGCCCTGGTGTCTGTGCCCACCCAAGAACGCCTCCTGGGAACACGCTCTCTAGGTGTTGGAGGCCACAAAGAAAACAATCGGGTCGGAACAGAATGAGGTTTAATTCTCATTCTGGAAAACCTAGCAGCGAGCACAAGAAAAGTATAGTTTGGAGAGAATTCAAACAGACCGAAATGATTAACGTTGTAACCAGGCGGTTTTTAAGGCACAAGAGCTAAAATAAATCTGTTTCGCCACTGTAGAAGACTGCTTACACGCTACAAGAATCCACACCTAACGCAGGCTCTTGAAAGTAGGTCAAGGAAAAAGAACACTATTAAGGATGCTAAAGTAAGAGAACAAGGATGTCAATAAATAAATACCACCAGCATTTTTCCCCTAGGTGCTGCAAACAGGCGACCTTCTAAACCATATTTTTTATTTGCAAGCCGAAAGCAATGAATACTTGGCATTAGAATTGCAGAAGAGGGCTGTGTGTTGTGTGCACCTTTGTAATTACAGCACTCGATGGAGGCAGGAGGTTCAGAAGTTCATCCCAGACCATACTATATGAGACCCTAAAACAAAAAATATTTTAAAAGTGAAGGGGATAAGAGGTGCTTGAAAAATCAAAGTGCTTAACCATAAATTTCATAATCAAGCTAAGAGCAAAACCGATCTTTGGGGGCTGGGGGCGTGGCTCAGTTGGTAGGGTACTTGGCTAGCATGGAAGGACTGGGTTCAATCCACCGCGCTACATAAACCAGGCCAAAGGCACACAGCTACATGTTTAATCTAACCACTCCCCAGATGGAAGCAGAAGTAGCTGAAGTTCAGCTACATAGCCAATTTCAGGCCAGTAAAAACAAACGAACAAAAAAACCCCACAACCTAATGCTAATGTGAGGCAAGATGTCTTTCTTTTTTCTTTTTCTTTTTCTTTTTCTTTTTTTTTTTTTCTTTTTCTTTTTTTTTTTGGTTTTTCGAGACAGGGTTTCTCTGTGTAGCTTTGCGCCTTTCCTGGAACTCACTTGGTAGCCCAGGCTGACCTTGAACTCACAGAGATCCGCCTGGCTCTGCCTCCCGAGTGCTGGGATTAAAGGAGTGCGCCACCACCGCCCAGCAAGATGTCTTTCTTACAACAGAATCCTTCACAAAAAATAATAATAATAATAATAACAGAGATAAGATATCTAGTCTATTTTCTGTTATGCTCTGACTGAACTATATTTTTCTAATTGTAGTTACCTAAAGTGAAAATTCTTCCTGGCTTTTGGCTCAAGCCAAACAGCAGCATGCAGCAAGCTGAAGCCCTGGGTCTCCTGGTCCATTCCAGCATGGGCTACATTGTAATACTCTGTCTCAAAAAATAATTTCTGGGCTGCGTGGTGGTGGCGCACGCCTTTAATCCCAGCACTCGGGAGGCAGAAGCAGACGGATCTCTGTGAGTTCGAGGCCAGCCTGGGCTACCAAGTGAGTTCCAGGAAAGGCGCAAAGCTACACAAGAGAAACCCTGTCTCGAAAAACCAAATAATAATAATAATAATAATAATATAATAATTTCTGTTGTGGACAGTTGGCTAGTCCAGAAAGTTATACAATAAAATCAGATGTGGCACCAGCCTGTAATTCTTAGTGCTTGGGAGGTGGAAGCAGGAGGACATTAAATGGAAAATGTTCTCTAAATACTATGTTGCCTCGGTGAATTTTTTGTAATACATGTTTCAATATCATGACATAAGATGAACAAGCACAACCAAACCTTTTATGAAAAACAGCATCAGTATCACATAGTAACAGAACAGAATCTTCTAATGTTTGCTCATGCAAGAGACCAGAAGAGCACTTGGAAAGGCTAAGGACTTCCCCTACTGGATTTAACAGTTAGAAACGACTGAGAAGATGCCAATGAAGCCAGCTCTTTTGTCTCCGCCCAGCGCCTGTAGAAACTCGACCACTGAGCTACATCTTGTACCCTCCTTGCTAATGATTTTTAATTTTGCAGTTTGCCTTTCCAAATCATACATTATTCAGATATTGAAGTGAAGTTTCATTAACTTACGCTATTTTTGGATTCCAGTGAAAAATATAAAAAGATTAGCCAATTACCAGTGATTAGCCAACACACTGGTAAATCCAAGGAAGGTAAGATATCAAAGATTATGAGAGTTCATTTTTCTTCAATTGTAATGAATTACACCACAGTTCATCTACAGGAAGGAAAAGTGTGTGTGTGTGTGTGTGTAGGGGGAGTGTAGAGAGTAACATCCAAAGTGAAATATGCTTGAATGATGGTTTTTAAGTGGTTACATAGGGCCATGGGTTTAGCTTGATGGTAGAGAACATGCATGAGGCCCTGATAATAGGGGAGGAGGAGTTACCTAAAAATGTCATTCCTACCATCAGGCCATGATGCCCTTACAGCTAAAGAAACTGGATTAGGGACTGGAGAGATGGGCTCAGGGGTTAAGGGCATTGCCTGCTTTTCCAGAGGACTAGAGTTGGATTCTCAGCATCAACATGGCTGCTCACAACTGCCTGTGGCTTCAGTTCTACCGTATCTGACACCCTCTTCTGGCTGGTGCATGGACATTATTAAATATAAAATAATTTTTAAGGAAATTGGAATACTAAATTGATTCTGAGCACTAGTACTGCCATATAAATGCAGCTGTACCTTTCACTTTTATCTAGTGTCTGCGAATTCTATCTCCCTATTTCTACATCCCTTCCTCATTAGATGTCTGCAAAAATATGTCATCTCCAGAAAGGATAAGGTCTGGGGGTGAGTAATATCAATAGAATTCAATATTTAGCAGGCAGTAGCTGGTGTGAGAAAATTAGAATAGGATAAAATAATCTCTGTCTTGAAGGAACAGTTCCATGGAAGAGTGACTGATAACTGCAAAACCTACAACGTAACAGTGCTCTAACAAGTGCTCTCATGAAATGCATCTAGAATCCGGGTGCAGTAGCAGAGGTCAATAGTCTTGCCCCTCAGGAGATTGAGGCAAAAAGATTTGGAGAGCAAAGTCACTCTCAGTTACATGGCAGGTTCAAGGCCAGCCTGGCTTATAGGAGAAAAAGACAAGGCATATTGAGTCAACTAAGAACATCAAATTAGTCTGACGAAAGTGCTTGGGCTCAGCGTCCAACAAATCACTACACAATTGCAGGCTTTCTTTTTTAATTAAATGAGAAATAACCATCCACGGTGGCTCAAGAATGTAATCCCAACACTTGGAGGCAGGTGGAGCAGTAATTCATGGCCAGCCTCTGCTTCTTAAAATCCTGTCTCAAGAAGACACAAAGTATCCCTTGACAACTTGGAGAGCGCAGGAAATCATGTTACCCACGGAGAAGATGAATCAACAAGCACACTGAATGAAAAATGAGGACACGACGACCGCTCCTGGGTATGGTGGAACAGCCAGAGACACTTTGAAGAGAGTACAGAATAGATCCGGCCATGGGGTGAGGTGGGGCCACGAGAGGGGACCAAGGGAGACCCGAAACCAAGAGCGCCAAGCGTGGAGCCAGGAGAGCACGCAGTCAAAATAGCTGAGCTACGGAGAAATCAGAAGCTGGGGGAAGCAAAGCAAAGCTCTAGGGCTGGAGATGCTTAGGGTAAGAGGCGGGGAGGGTGTGTGAGAAGTGCTGAGAGGAGCCAAGACTCTGCAACAGGTACTGGCAATGCCTAGAGAACCGGGTGGCCTGCGACCGCTTTGACATGTTAAATAGGCGTCTCAGTTAGTCATTGGTCTTGGGTTTCTTTGAGACCTAACACACACAACTTACTGTGCCCCTAAGTTTCGTAAGTACCAAAATGCTGTCAGTTCACAGGAACCATCACACACACACACACACACACACACACACACACACACACACACACACAGAGTCCAGGGTCCTAGGAGAAATTGGAGACCCATTCCATCAAGCGACAAGCCCCTTGGACCACCAGCCCCTAGGTTTCCGGGGAAAGTACTGCAGTCCTTTGCCACAGCGAGGCTGTTACGGGCGTGGTATTACAAGGGCCTTCACCCCCTAGCGCAGTACCGCAGCCACCAGTTACACTTCCGGCCCTTGGGCGGAGCAGTCGTGCTTCCGGGTCGCGCCAGCTCCCCGGCTTCTGCGGTCTGCACCCCAGATCTTACGCACACTCTTCAGGAATTCTTGGAGTGGAGGGGGAATGTCTGGGGCCGGTCACACGCAGGCCGCGCAGGTCACCCGGCTCCGGCTGCAGCCACGCCGCTGCCATCCCCGTCTGCACCTGGCAGCCCGCAGCGCCTGGGCTGGCGCTCGGCGACTCGAGCTGGTGCAGCTTTCCACGCCGCGCTCCGGGTGGAAACGCACGATGGCCGCGGGGCGCGTCCTCCAGAACCGGGAGTGGCAGCTCCGGGCTGTGCGCAGAGGACACCGGGCGGCGTGCGGTGGAGGACTTGGACTGCTTTCTCAGAAGAGCTGGGATGCATTCCCAGACAGACCGACAGGCAGCCTTGTGAACGCGAGGATTGGCGTCTGTCTGGAGTGGATCCAAGACAGTCTGGAGATCTATTGCCGAGACCACTGGTCCATCTGCTAAAAACACATCGCACTCTTCCAGGGAAGACATTTTCCCTGAGAGGCAGAGCAACCGAATCACATAAAAGTGCTGAAAGCCTAAGCCAGGCACCGGTCCGCTTACAGAGATAATGCCAAAGGGCCAGAAACACAAAGCTCACATATAAAAGGATTAATTTCAGTCCTCGGGTTCTTTTCATTGGGGAGAAACAGAGGGAAGATGCTTAATTAATATCTATCTGGATTTTTTCTTTTTCCTTATGAAGAAAAACCAAATGGAAAATGAGGAGTAACGATATTTTAAAGGAAAAAAAAAAAAGTAGTGTTTTCAGATAGTCTCACTTTGTAGCCAATGCCTGACTCGAACTCACTGGCAGAAAAATTATTCTTATTCCTCCCCTTAAAGTTCTTCACCATTACACTTGCTTTGTGCAGAATGATGATCAAACCCAGTGCTTTGTGCACGGTTGGCAAGCTCTCTATCAACTAAGCCATAGACTAATTGTTCTAACTTCTGAACCAAAATGAAAGTAATCATAAAACAAAACAAAAAACAAAAAACAAAACCAAGCTCTACAGAGTATCTTCGAATTGGTGCGCACCATTTCTCCAAAGAAGCAAAGAGAAATATAGGAAATATTTTTTTTCCTTTCTGCCCACGCTTCTCTTCTCCACACCCCCTGCCTAGTGCACATGCTCTATTATTAGGAGTGACACTTGCAGACTTACAGTTCTAAATTCTAATCACTGTACATCATTTACCTCATCAGGAATATAAAGTATTACTGTTGCAGCATCTGGGATTTTTTTAAAAAAAATAGTAATGTTGAGGTGAAATAAACTTAGAAATGCACAGGTCTCTCATCCTATTTTAGAACATCAATTTATGGAATTTTGTTGTCATGAATCTATAGACACTTTCTTCAATATAGTAGCAATAATATTTTAATTGGTGACATTTGGGGCATTACTGCATATTGAACAAGGATCATCCCCAACGAGCACCCTCTATCATACTTCTTTTATTGTTTTACTTTTATTATTCTGCATTATGGATTTTTGCCTGCATAAATATCTGTGTGCCGTGTGTGTGTGTGTGTGTGTGTGTGTGTGTGTGTGTGTGTGTGTGTGTGTCCCTACAGTGGCCAGAAGAGGGCATCAGAACCATTGGAACTGGAGTTACAAGAAACTGTGAATGCAATGTGGGTGCTGGGAATTGAACCCAGGAAAAGCAGCCTACACTTTTGGCTGCTGAGCCATCTCTCCAGTCCTCATACTTCTTGTTGTTTCATTTTGCTTCTTGAAGTAGAATCTTACTGTGTAGTGCTGGTTGGCCTGAAACTTTTCCATGTACAACACGCTGCCTTCAAACTTGCAGTGATCCTCCTGACCCTGCTTCTCGAGTGTCAGGATCATAAGCGTGGCTCATCTTTCCAAAATGTCCTCTTACTTTCCATACTTCTCCAGTTCTCCCCCTATTGGATCCCTGTTATAACCATGGCTGCTGTGGTGGAGGAAATGTGGGTTCAGTTATCTGCAATCAGAGTAAAGTTGACTTACTTGTTCTGCTTCCTCTTAGGTTCCTCCTCCTTTGAATAACAACTCTGCAAAGCTGGGAGCTTTGATGAACGACAAACTGTGCTTTTACTTGAGCCAATCAGTTACCTTTATAGTTAGTTACTCAACTATAGTTGAGCCTCATTCACAAACTGTAAGCCCTCTAATAGTAGAAACTGTGTTTTATGTCTAGTCTGCTTTCTGTATCATTTGGCAATGACAATGTACTTAGTAGTCAATTTATATTCTCAGAAGTAAATTTAATCCGGTATGTATTGATGTAGTCTGTCATACTTGTCCTCTTAATTATAAAAAAGTTAGATTCTGTAGAAAGAACATTCCCTTTAAACTTCTGGATCTTTCTACAGATGTCTTTAAAATATTCAGGGGACTACATTTTATTCATAAAATGATCTAAAATGATTTTTAAAAAATGTGGTGCTAGGGCTGTAGCCTAAGAACACAGCCCTAGGCTGGATCCCAGTCACTGAAAACCAACCAAACAAAAGCCATAAACAGAAGCATTTTAAAAGACAAGGTAGCTGCTCAGTTTGTGGTGCAGGAACTTCATTCCTCTGCATGGGCAGCAAATGCCCTTGACTGCTGAGCCATCTCTAACACAGAGTCTCACACCATAGGCCAGGCTGACTGGAGCTTACTATGTAGCCTATTCTTTATTTTAGTGTGTGTGTGTGTGTGTGTGTGTGTGTGTGTGTGTGTGTGTGTGTGTGTGTACATAGGTGCTGCCCGAGGAGGCCAAAAGTCACAGGATTCTCTGCAGATGGAGTTTCAGGTGGTAGTGGTGAGGTACATGACATGGGTATTAGAAACTGAACTCAGGTCCTCTGCAAGAACAGGAAAACACTCTTAACTGATGATTCATCTCCCCAGCCCATGACCTCATTTTTTAAGGCACTACAGTCAAGTAGAGCTGAATCTCTCAGGCAGGGAGTTAATTAAGTGTTGGGGATTGATTAAACCATTTGGTCCCATTTTCTAATTCTTTATTTGTATTGCAAGTAGTGATATTTTTTCCAACATAAGTTGTTGGGATAGATTGAAATGTGTATATAAAGTACTCCGTACTCAATAGATACCAGTAGTTACTATCAGGTGACTGTTACTCAAAGCAGTCACTTTTACCATGATAACCTCTAACCTGCCTACCTAGCATTGAATCATGCTCACACTCACACTTTCTTTTCGGTTACATATGCTTGAGTGTTCTACACATGGTTCACTTGTCTAACATGATTTTTACTTTCTAGTTTGTCTTATAGTTGTTTATTTAATTTCTCTGTCTTAGAATTGATTCTTATACAATCTACTTACATACTCCTTCAAAGTAGGTTAAGTGAAAATGGAGAAAGCCATTAGCTCATGTGCAAGGGCTAGCCAGACCCTAGAAATCAGTGTATGGAACATCAAACACAAGTCTTTTCCATCAAATACTATAAAACTTGTGCATAGGGTAAGGAATTCAAATCTTTTTAACACCCCCTCCCACAACCTTGTTAAGACTTTTATGCAAATATTTCAGTCTCCCCACGCCCTGTAAAAGCTTTCCTCACACAAAGGTCCACTGCTGTAGTCCAGGAATTTGATGGCCTAGAGCAGTGATCCCTTCCCCCTTTCTTCATTTTCTGTGCACCAATTCTTTTCAGACTAGCTAATTGAATTAAGAAAGTGAGGTCAGACCCCAGCCGATGGAGAAAAGCACAGTCATCACCCGAGTGCCTGAGTTAGAATAAAAAAACAAGTGCACTTCCTGCCAAAGTGTGTTTGTTCATCCAGAGTGAAGTTTGCCTTGTCCAGACACTTCTGTTGGAATAGTGGTCTCTTTTTTTGCAACCTCAAACTTATTTTTTTTTTTTAGGATAGGGGTTAATTTATTCTTCTTTCATGTATTACATCCTGACAGCAGTTTCTCCTCCTTCCATCCTCCCAATTCCCTTCCTCACCTCCCTTCTCCCCAATATTCACTCCTCCATTTTTCTCCAGAAAGGAGCAAGCCTCCCAGGGATATCAACCAATCACAGCATAACAAGTTACAGTAAGACTAGGCACAAACCCTCATATCTTGTAGAGTATTTAATTATGTAAAGCTGCGTTGTGTTTGTTTATGTTGTGGACTATTATTTTAACTGTGTAAAGGTGTGTTACATTTATTTCTGCTGCATTTGTTTAATTATGAAAAGATGTATTACTGTTTCACCTTGCCTGCCTAAGGCACCTGATTGATGTAATAAAAGGCTGAATGGCCAATAGCTAGGCAGAGAAAGGATAGGCGGGGCTGGCAGGCAGAGAGAATAAATAGGAGAAATCTAGGCTAGACTAGAATGAGAGGAAGAAGAAGAGAGGAGAGAATGAGGGAGACACCCAGGACCAGAAGCCAGAGAGCCACCAGCGAGACATAGAGACAGTAGCAAAGTAAGATACACAGAAAGAAAAGGTAAAAAGCCTCGAGGCAAAGTGCAGATAAAGAGAAATAGGTTAAGTTAAAAGAGCTAGCTAGAAACGAGTCTAAGCTAGGTTGAGCATTCATAACTAATAAGTCTCTGTGTCATGATTTGGGAGCTGGTTGGTGGCCACAAGGTAGACTCATCTCAAGGATGGATGAGGCAATTTAATAGAGGATAAGGATTCCCAGAGCAGACAAAAGAGTCTGAAACTCCTACTCCCACTGTTAGGAGTCCCACAAGAACACCAAGCTACACAACCGTAACATACATGTAAAGGACCTAGCTCAGACCCATACAGGCTCCATGATTGCTGTTTCAGTCTCTGTGAGTCCCTATGAGCCCTGCTTAATTGATTCTGTGGATCATGTTCCCCTGGTGTCCTCGACCCCTCTGGTTCCTGCAATCCTTCCTCTCTCTCTTTTACAGGGATCCCCTGGCTCCACCTAATGTTTGGCTGTAGGTCTCTGCATCTGCTCCCGTCAGTTGCTGGATGAAATCTCTCTGATGATAATGGGACTAGGCTCTGATCTATGATACAGAAGGATATCATTAGAATTCATTTCGTTGACTTTTTTTTTTTCTTTTGGCCAGTCGTGTCAGGTTCTAGCCTAGTTCTCTGAACTATCCAGCTTCGGGTTTCTGGCCATCTAGGCAGTGTCAGGAGTGGGCTCCCTCTCGTGGCATGGGTCTCAAGTTGGACAGCTCGGTTGATCACCATTGCCCCAGCACATCTTGCAGGCAGGACAAATTGTAGGTTAAAGGTTCTGTGGCAGGCTGGATGTCCCAGTTGCACCGTGGGAAGCCTTGCCTGGTCACAGAAGGTGGCCGGTTCAGGCTCTGTATCCTCCCCCCCCCCCCATTACTAGGAGTCTTCACTAGGGTCACATCTGTAGATTCCAGGGAGTTTCCACTGCACTAGGTTTCCACATCACCCCTGAAGTACTCCCCCTCCAATTCCAGTTGTCTCTTGCAGTTCTCTCTCCCTCCACCCCCCCACCTAAGCCCTCCTGTTCCCATCCCCACCCATCCCTAGTCCAACGAAAAATCTATTCTATGTTCCCTTCCCAGGAGATCCATGCATCCCCTTGTGAGCTGTCCTTGTTACTTAGCTTCACTGGGTCTGTGGATTGTAGCATGATTATCATTTACTTAACAGCTAATACTCACTTATAAGTGAGTGCATACCATGTTTGTCTTTCTGGGTCAGAGTTACCTCACTCAGAGTGATTTTTTTTCTAATTCCATCCATTTACCTGCAAATTTTATGATTTTTTTTTTTTTTACAGCTGAGTAATACTCCATTGTGTAAATGTACCATATTTTCTTTATCCATTCTTCAGTTAAGGGACATCTAGGTTGTTTCCAGTTTCTGGCTATTATGGATAAAGCTGCTATGAACATAAATGAGCAAGTGCTCTTGTAGGAGGATGGAGAAACTCTTGGAGATATATATATATATAATATATATATATATATTATATATATATAATCTTCAAGTAGATCAATTCCCAATTTTCTGAGGAGCAGCCATATTGATTTCCAGAGTGACTATACAAGTTTGCACTCCCACCAGCAATGGAGGAGTGTTCCCTTTGCTCCACATCCTCTCCAGCATGAGCTGTCTCTTGTGTTTTTGATCTTGGCCATTCAGACAGGAGTGAGGATGAAATCTCAAAGTGGTTTAGATTTGCATTTGATGGGAGAATTCCCACAGAGCTACAATCGGTTGGACTCTGAGGTGTTAGCACCTAGCTTTGTTCTGCCTTTTGTGGTTGCTACCTCCTGTGTCTTCTGTTTGCAGTCTTATCTGAGAGTTTTTCTAGGGATTAAAGCCTATGCAAACAGTTTAAGAACAACCCAGGACACTGTGGTATTCTTTACTGAGAATTTGCATTTGGCATTATCCCTCTGGGGGGCTTAGATAGGAAGCTTTGGTATAGGAATTGACTTGCTAAGGGTGTGAATTGTATAACAATAAAAGGGCCGGTAGAGAGGAATCCTCACTGCAGCTGGGAAAAGCTAGATTCATCCTCTTCTGTACTTCCTTCCATGGACCCTGTGAACCTACATCCACACCAGATATACAACATGCATTTCCCTGATGGATAAGGATGTTGAACATTTAAGTGTTTCTCAGCCATTTGAGATTCCTCTGTTGATATGTACCCCATTTTTAAATGGAATATTTGATTTTCTGCTATCTAGTTTCTTGAGTTCTTCATATATTTTGGATATTAATCTTCTATTGGATGTAGAGTTGGTCAAAATCTTTCCCCATTTTATAGGCTGCCACTTTGTTCAAATGACGGTGTCCTTTGCCTTACAGAAGCTTATCAGTTTTATGAAGTCCCATTTATCAATTTTTGATCTTAGTGTCTATGCTAACGGTGTTTTGTTCAGAAAGCCTTCTCCTGTGCCGATGAGTTCAAGGCTATTTCCCATTTTCTCTTCTATCA
Organism: Peromyscus leucopus; assembly: GCF_004664715.2. NCBI lineage: Eukaryota > Metazoa > Chordata > Mammalia > Rodentia > Cricetidae > Peromyscus > Peromyscus leucopus. Next base: position 47,124,959 of record NC_051064.1, read on the forward strand.
AGTCCAATGTATCTGGCTTTATGTTGAGGTCTTTGATCTGCTTAGACTTGAGTTTTGTGCAGAGTGATAAATATGGATCTATTTGCATTCTTCTACATATAGATGTCCAGTTAGATGTTGAGGATGCTTTCTTTCCCCCCTTTTTTTTTTGGCTTCTTTATCAAAAATCAGGTGTCCATAGGTGTATGGATTTACGTCTGGGTCTTCAATTCAATTCCATTGATCAATGTGTCTGTTTTTAATGCCAATATCACTGTTTTTATTATTATAGCTCTTCAGTACAGCTTGAAATCAGGGAAGGTGATACCTCTGGAACATCTATTATTGTTCAGGATTATTTTAGCTATCCTGGGATATTTTGTCCATATAAAGTTGAGTATTGTTCTTTCAAGGTCTTAAAGAACTGTGTTGGGGATTTTGATGGGGATTGCATTGAATCTGTAGATTGTTTTTGGCAGGATGGTCATTTTCACTGTATTAATCCTACTGATCCGTGAGCATGGGAGATCTTTCCATCTTCTGATACCTTCTTCAGTTTATTTCTTCACATACTTGAAGTTTTTGTCATACAAGTCTTTCACTTGCTTGGTTAGAGTTACCCCAAAATATTTTATATTATTTGTAGCTATTGTGAAGAGTATTGTTTCCTTGATTTCATTTGTATATAGCAGAGTTAATGATTTTTTTTTTTTTTAGTTAATCCAGGTATTTTGCTGAAAGTGTTTATCAGGTATAGGAGTTCCCTGCTAGAAATTTTGGGGGGTGCTTATGTATACTATCATATCATCTGCAAATAATAGTACTTTGACTTCTTCCTTCCAATTTGTATCCCCTTGATCTCCTTCAGTTGTCTTATTGTTCCAACTAGAACTTCAAGTGCTATATTAAATAGACAGGGAGAGGGTGGACAGCCTTGTCTTGTTCCTGATTTTAGTGGAATTTTTTTTTGTTTCTCTCCATTTGATGTTGGTAATTCAATTGCTGTAAATTGCCTTTATTGGATTTAGTTATGTCCATTCAAGATTTTTTTTTTTTTTTTTTTTTTTTTTTTTTTTTTTTGGTTTTTCGAGACAGGGTTTCTCTGTGTAGCTTTGCGCCTTTCCTGGAACTCACTTGGTAGCCCAGGCTGGCCTCGAACTCACAGAGATCCGCCTGGCTCTGCCTCGCGAGTGCTGGGATTAAAGGCGTGCGCCACCACCGCCCGGCAATTCAAGATTTTTTATCATGAAGGAGTATTGGATTTTGTCACTTTTTTTTTTCAGCATCTAATGAGATGATCATCTGATTTTCATATGTTGAACCCTCTCTGTATCTCTGACATGAAGCCTACTTGATCATAGTGAATGATCTTTTTGATGTGTTCTTGGATTTGGTTTTCAAGTATTTTACTGAGTATTTTTTGCATCCATGTTCATAAGGGAAATTGGTCTGTAATTATCTTTCTTTGTTGAATCTTTGTGTGGTTTGGGTATCAGAGTGACTGTGGTCTCACAAAATGTATTTGGCAATGTTCCTTTTGTTTCTATTTTGTGGAATAATTTGAGGAGTGTTGGTGTTAGCTCTTCTTCAAGAGTGGTAGAATTCTGTGTTAAACCCACCTGGTTCTGAGCTTTTTTTTTTTTGGAGGGGGGAGACTTTTAATGACTGCTTCTATTTTCTTAGGGGTTATAGGTCTATATATATTATATCATCTTAATTTAACTTTTTAAGTGGCATTTATTGAGACTATTGTCCATTTCTTGTAGGTTTTTCCAATTTTGTGGAGTACTAGTTTTTAAAGTATGACCTAATGATTCTTTGGATTTCCTTGGTGTCTGTTATGTCCCCCTTTTCATTTCTGATTTTTGTTAAGTTGGATATTCTCTCTCTAACTTTTAGTTAGTTTGGATAAGAGTTTGTCTATCTTGTTGATTTTCTCAAAGAACCAACTCTTTGTTTCATTGATTCTTTGTAGTGTTCTCTTTGTTTCTGTTTTATTGATTTCAGCCCTCAGTTTGATTATTTACTGCTATCTGCTCCTCTTGGGTACACTTGCTTCTTTTTGTTCTAGAGATTTTAGGTGTGCTGTTAAGTTGCTAGTATGAGATCTCTGCAATTTCTTTATGAAGGCACTTAGTGCTCTGAACTTTCCTCTTAGCACCACTTTCATTGTGTCCCATAAGTTTGGGGGTGTTGTGCATTCATTTTCATTGAATCCTAGGAAGTCTTTAATTTCTTTCTGTATTTCTTCCTTGACCTAGCAGTCATTCAGTGGTGAGTTGTTCAGTTTACATGAGTTTGTAGTCTTCCTGGTATTTCTGTTGTTGTTGATATCCAGCTTTAATCTGTGGTGGTCTGATAGGATGCAGCGGGTATTTTAATCTTCTTATATCTGCTGAGACTTGCTTTGTGACCCAGTATATGATCAATTTCAGAGAAAGTTCTGTGAGGTGCTGAGAAGAAGGTTTATTCTTTTGTGTTTGGATGAGATGTTCTACAGATAACTGTTAGGTTCATTTGCTTTATAACTGCTGTTAGCTCCAGTGTTTCTCTGTTTAGTCCTTGTCTGGATGACCTGTTCATTGATGAGAGTGGGGTGTTGAAGTCTCCCACTATTATTGTGGGGGTTCCATGTGTGATTCAAGCTTTAGTAACGTTTCCTTTACAAATGTGGGTGCTCTTGTGTTTGGGGAATAGATGTTAAGAACTGAAACATCCAGTGGAAACACCTTGGAATCTAGGAGAGTGACCCCAAGTAAAGTCTCCTAGTAATGGGAGGGAGAGATACAGAGTTGGAACCTGCCATCTTCTATAACCAGGAAAGGCTCCCAGCAGCAAGACTGGAGTAGATGCAGAGATCCACAGCCAAAACACTAGGCAAAGCCAGCGGAACCCCACAGAAGAGGAAGAGGAAGGATTGTAGGAGACAGAGGAGTTGAGGACACCATGAAAACACGGTCCACAGAATCAACTAAACAGAGCTCATAGGGGCTCACAGAGACTGAAGCGACAATCACAGCCTGTATGTATGTTGTGGTTATATAGCTTGGTGTTCTTGTGGGAACTCCTAAGAGCAGGAGTGGGGAGGGGCTATCTCTGATGCTTTTGCCTGTGTGTAGGACCCTTATCCTCCTATTGGATTACCTCGTCTAGCCTTGATATGAGTGTTTGTGCCTAGTCTTATTGTAATTTTTATTCCGTGTTTGGCTTATGTCCCTGGGAGGCCTGCTCTTTTTTTTTTTTTGGAAGAGAAATAGAGGAGGAGTAGACCTGAGGGAGAAGGGAGGTGATGGTGGGCCTGGGATGAGTGGAGGGAGGGGAAACTGCAGTCGGAGTATAACATGTAAAGAATAAAAATTTAAAAAAAAAATGAAACATCATCTTGGTGGATTTTTCCTTTGATAATTATTGAGTTATTGAATAGTAGTTGCTTCTTCTTTTGACTATAATTTGTTATGTTTTGAGAGAAGTCTATGTATGTTTGAGAATGTAATTAAGAAAGAGGCTACGACAACCAGCTTGCTTCTTAAGTCCATTTGCTTGAAAAATATTTTTCCAATACTTTACTCTGAGGTAATGTCTGTCTTTGATGTTGAGATGTGTTTCTTGTATAGATCAGAAGGATGAATCATGTTTTCACATCCATTGAGTTAGTCTGTTTCTTTTCATTGGGGGAATCGAGTCCATTGATATTGAGAGATATCAATGACCAATGGTTTGTTGGGATTTTTTGGTTTTGTTTTTGTTTGCTTTCTTCCAAGACAGGGTTTCTCTGTGTAACCCTGGCTGTCCTGGAGCTTGCTCTGTAGACCATCCTGGCATCAAACTCAGAGATCTGCCTGCCTCTGTTTCTCAAGTGCTGGGATTAAAGGTGTGTGCCACCACTGCCTGGCAACCAATGACTGTTAATTCCTGTTATTTTGTTGTTGCTGTTGGTGGTGGTGGTGTGTGTCGGGGGGGGGGGGGTGTTGGTGGGTGTGTGGGTGTCCCTTCTTTTGGTTTTGCTGGTGTGGGATTATTGATTGCCTGTGTTTTCTTAGGTGTAGTTAATCTCTTTGGTTCAGCGTTTTCCCTCTAGTACCCTCTGTAGGGCTGGGTTTGTGGATAGATACTGTTTATATTTTATTTTGTCATGGAACATCTTGTTTTGTCCATCTATGGTGACTGAAAATTTTGCTGGGTACAGTAGTCTGGGCTGGCATCTGTGGTCTCTTAGCGTCTGCAGCACATCTGTCCAGGCCCTTCTGGATTTTAGAGTCTCCATTGAGAAACCAGGTGTAATTCTAATAGGGCTGCCTTTATATGTTATTTGGCCTTTTTCCCTTGCATTTTTTAATATTCTTTCTTTGTTTGGATGTTTAGTGTTTTGATTATTATGTGGTGTAAGGATTTTCTTTTCTGGTCTAGTCTATTTGGTGTTCTGTAAGCTTCTTGTACCTTTATAGGCATCTCCTTCTTTAGGCTGGGAAAATTTTCTTCTATGATTTTGTTGAAAATATTTTAATTAATATATATTTACATCACTCCCTCTTCTCTTTCCTCCCTCCAACCACTCCCATGTCCTCTTTTCCAATTCCTCCCATGTTTCTTCCCTCATTCTTTCTCAAACTGATGGCCTCTTAAAATGATTATTGTTGCATATATATGCATAGATCTCTAAACACAACCTGTTGATTCCTTGTGTGCCTCGCGCGCGATTTCAGGGCTGACCTCTTTGTCTTGGATAATCAATTAAAGTGCTCATCCCTGGGAGAAGCTGCTGCTCCTTCTCTCAGCAGTCTCACAGCTGGTCCCAGTGGATGGCCATGGGGTATCCCACCTCAACAGATATACCTGCAACACAGTTCCTTCACTGAAGGCTCAGGAACATTGTAGAAGAGAGGACAGAAAGGCTCTAAGAGCCGGGGACCAGGAAGTCTGTTGCAGTTGTTTGACTTTTTTGTCAAGGTCTTGCTATTCATCCAGGTTGTCCTGAAACTTACTAAGTAGTCAAGGATAACCCTCTACTCTTCCAGCCTCTACCTCCCAAATGTGTGGATTATGGGTAGCACTGTTGACTTTAATCTTTTAAATCATTTGAACAACATAACTTCAAAAATCACCAAAATCATTATACAGCTCTTGTTAATACACTGAAATGTGACTCTCAGCCTGGGCTTGGTGGCTTAGGGCTGCAATCTCAGCACACGGGAGCAGAAACAGCAGTAGGGTTGCAGGGATCTTGAGGCTAGTCTGGCTACAAAATACAAAAGAGTCACAATGACAGAAAGGGTAGCGTTTTTCCCTTGGGAGGCCCTTGCAATTCTAGGGCATGCATGACTGTCCTTGTATGTGTCTGTCTTCCTCTCTCTTGATGTTGTGTTTAAATCTATAGTAACACCTGGGTATTGTGATGGTCTGTGTTGTCAACTTGATAGGTTCCAGAATTGCCTGGAGATGGGCCTGTTGACATACCACTAGGGGATTGCCTTGATTTCATTAATTGAGGTGGGAAGACCCACTCACTGTAAATGAGATCCTTTCTTAATAAACTATCTTTGCTTCTTGCTGACTTTGTTTGAAATTCTTTTCTGTAACATCACCAAGAACCACAGCCTTGGGCTAGTGAGATGGTTCAGCATGTTTAAAAGTACATGCTGCACCATCCTGATAAGCCAAGCTTGATGCCCGAACTCAGAGTCCACATACTGTGGAAGGAACAAGCCAGCTTCACACTTATTCCCCGACCTCCGCACATGCACAGTGGAACTTGTGAGACACACACACACACACACACACACACACACACACACACACACACACACCAGGCACACACTAATACATAAAATAAATTTAAAAAATAAATTCTAAGATTCTGAAGAGCTTCCATTCAACAAAGTAAAATGAAGTACTTTTTAAAAAGAGAGAAGAATCATGGCTTCACTTATTTTTTCCCCAAGATTTAAAGTTTTTATTATTTATTTTTAATTTATGTGTATGTTTGTGGATAGACACAGATGAGTACAGGGGCCTGTGGAAGTATAGGCCTTGGCTACTCATGGAGCTGGAGTTACATGTGAGCCTCTTAACCTGGCATGAAGTCAGGGTCCTCTGGAAGAGCAGTACAAGCCCTTAACTACTGAGCCATCTCTCCAGTCCCTGATAAGAGACTTTTCTTGTTTTGTTTCGTTTTTAATAATTCTTAGGCTGCTGTGAGGGCCTGGAGAGAGCCCCTCTCCCCCTGACATGAGTACTGAGTACTAGTCAGTCCTTCTCAGGATGGCCTCATACTTTGCCATACATATTTATTAAATCCAGATGCCTGTTAATTTGAAAAATGGAAGCAATTGTTTTCTTTTTCTATTTCCTGTTGGAGTAATGTAATCCTGGAAATGCTTTCCTCCTGCTTTATGAAAATATCAGGTACTTAGCTAATTAAAAGTGCTACTCTTAGAGACTTGTTTATTTAAAAAGTGTCAACTTTCAGGATGTTTTGTGTCAGTCTCAATAAAATTACGTAGAAAATGACCAAATGCTCTTTTTCCATAAGCTGTCCTTGAGGTCACCACTACCTGAAAATGGCTAAAAACAAAAATGATCTGAGGATTGCAACCTGATAAGATCCAATTGATGTCATGGTAATTATACCAAGTACCATCCAATCACTGGGTAGAATTTACCGTTGATCCCTGGGCTTAGGTGCAGTTGGGAACATGCAATTTGTATTACCCTGCTGCTATAAAAGACAGTGGGAGACTTTGTTAGCTGCAGTTACTGAACTGTCCCTCCTCAGATCTACAATCAACTGCCTGGAACACAGCCCTCAAAAAGTCCAGAGGAAGGTAATGTGATGAACTAATTTGGGGTATTTTAATTCAGGAGTGAAATATTTGAGACCACAGGAAGGACTTTTCCTCACAAACCTTGGTAAGACGTTAATTAGGCATTTACTAATTTTCTTTACAGTGCTCATGACTGAGTTAGGAGGAAGACTGTAAAAATGTAGTATGTGATCATAAGCTAAATAAGATGTTATCTAGCAGAAGCCAGAAATCAAGTGTCTCCTGCTGAGATGCTGGAGTGTCTGTCACAATCTGAAATATTTTCCATTTGAAGGGCATTAATCTGAATGTCTCTCAAAGACCAGACAGAGCAAGTAGACATTATAAATAGCTGGTATTATTATCAGTTTTGGATGATTCGTAACTAAATTTTCAAGTTGGCTATCAATAAAACAACTCGCTTGTTTGGTGAAATGACCTCGTTTGGTAGTATTTGCCAGGTATTCTTGATGACCTTGCAACAATAAATCACTTTCCAAGTCTGAGTGGGTAGTTGTAATGAGCTTTTGAAAATTTTTTTCAGCTACCTTATAATCGGCATATTACGTGAGTACTGCACATTCTTGGATCCAACCAACCTCAAATTAAAAAAAATTATCAATTCAATTATGCCTTGGGCAATAAAATATAACAGATATCTACATACCACTTGTATTACTTTAAATATCAGTAATCTAGAGATAATTTAAAGTACAGAGGAAGTGTATGGGTTCTATGCAAATATGCCATTTGACAGAAGGTGCTTGAGCATCCAAGGATTTGGTTTGGGAGGCTGCCCTCAGATCTATCCCTACATAACATACCGGGGAATGATTGGAAGTATATCTGTGTTAGCACTCGTTGAAATAGTGATTGTCTGGGAAACAATAGAAAATAAGAACACTTTTGTTCCTCTTTCTCAGTATCGACAAATAGGATCTGGGCTCCAGTGAGGAGTGGCAGGTCTAATGTACAGTGAGAGTTCCTTGGGCATGAGAAACAGCCGCTGCATTTCAATAGGTCTTTCTGCTTCCAAAGGACTATAAGTTTGTTTGCTATTCAAAAGTAAAATATTTTACATTAAAAGAGGAATTTGTTTTTTGGACACAGGTTAGTTAATATAATTCAGACTATATGGCCTGGAACTTGCTATACAGCCAAAGATAACCTTGAACTCTTGAAAATCTTTTCTCTACCCCTCTGCATGCTGGGATTACAGGTAGAAGAGGAATCTTTTAAGTTTCTGAAGATTTCTCTTAACTAATTACTGGAGAGTCTGGAGAGATGGCTCAGCAGTTAAGAGCACTTACTGCCCTGGCAAAGGATCCAGGTTTGGTTTCCAGCACCCACATTGGGTGGCTCTATCCAGGGAATCTGACACCTTCTTCTGGACTTCGAGGGCACCTGCATATATGTGGTGCACATAGAGACAAGGAGGTGCACATATACATGAAATAAAATAAAAAATACTTAAAGGACAATTCTTGATATAGAGCTGGGTGTGGTACCACACCTATAATAACAGCACTTGGCGGCCAGGGCACTGGTGTAACTGTATATTTGAGGTTGGGCCAGTTCCGGGCTACATATCCAGACCTTGTCTCAAAAACAAAGACCAAGACAAAACAAAACGATAATTACTTTGGGGCCAGGAAGATGGCTCAGCAGGTAAGGGTGCTTGCCACCAAGCCTGACAACCTGAGTTTCCTCCATGGAATCTACTTGGTACAAGGAGAGAAGTGACTCCCAGAGATTTTCCTCTAATTCCCAAACTTACACTGGGTGGTACAATCACACCCTACCCCACACAATAAATCAGTGTAAATTAAAAATAATTTCTTTAATTTTTTTGTCTAAGGTCTCGTTCTATAGCCGAGGCTGTCCTTGAACTCACACCTCAGCCTCCTGAGTGCTGATATTACAGATGACAAAACTCCTCGATTTAATACTAATTTAATTATTCAAAATATTGATCATTCAAAAATATTATTATTATTATTATTAGAGTGTGTGTGTGTGTGTGTGTGTGTGTGTGTGTGTGTGTGTGTGTGTGTATTGGGCGTGACAAGGTGCACATGCAGAAGCGAGAGGACATCTCTGTGAGGTCAACTTTCTCCTACCTCTGTGTGAGCTTTAGGGATGGGATTCAGTACATCAGGATTTACCCACAAGTACCCTTACTCACTGAGCCATCTGGCTGTCCCTTGCACTATTTTTTAAAACATCAAAAGTCATCATCACTTATGAAAGGTTTATATGAGTTCCATTGCAATTTCAAATTTGGTGTTTTAATTTTTTACTGTTTATGTATTTCTTTGTGTTATAAGAGAGATTTTTATATTACTATAATACTGCTCCTAGAGAAGATTTCTGGTCTTTAAAAAAAAAATGTAATGGTGATTGTATGTGGCGTGGAAGCCAGAGCCTGCTGTTGGAGTTACTCCACCACTGAGCTTTTCACTTTGAGACAGGATTTCACTAAGTTATCTAAGCTAGCCTTGAACTTCAGAACCTTCTACTACAGCCTCCTGAAGAGCTGGAATTAAATATTTGTGTGGCTAGGCCCTCTGGTTTCCGGAAGCTTTGGATGTTTCAGTCTTCAGGGAGAAATTGACATTATCTATAGTTTTATTCCTAAAAGATTTTCATTTGTTTGAGATAGGGTCTCACATTGTAGCTCCGGCTAGCCTGGAACTTAGAGATCTGTCTGCCTCCGCCTCTTGAGTGCTGGGGTTGCTTACTATAATTCTTAATAATGTCGATATTTAAAATCTGGATAATAAAACGTCTCCTGCCTATGACACATATACCACCTACAAATCAATGTACTATTCAGGAAAAATCGTACTGCAGAGTCAGGAGTTTCGAGAGCGAATTAACTGAGGAGGAATGGCCCACTCTAGGTATGCGTCACCCTACCATCTCTAGACTGAGGGAAATGGTCAAAGCTGGGTGGATACTGGCTTTCCCTTCCTCTGCTTTCTAGGGGGAAACAATGACCGACCCTGCCTTCCTTGTGAAGGTGGACTGCATTCCTTTGAACTTGGAACCAAACTAACCCTGAAATTAATTTCTGTCAAGGATTTGGTTGTAGCAGTGAGAAAAACTAATACAGTCAGAATACATAGTTTCTTTTTTCTTTTCTTTTCTCTTTTTTGTTTTGTTTTGCTTTGTTTTTCGAGACAGGGTTTCTCTGTGTAGCTTTGCACCTTTCCTGGAACTGGCTTTGGAGACCAGGCTGGCCTCGAATTCACAGAGATCTGCCTGCCTCTGCCTCCCAAGTGCTGGGATTAAAGGCTTGCCAGCATGAGTACATAGTTTCTAATGAATTTATCCAAAAATATTTTACTTTGTTGCTCAAAGGCTATTTTGTTTCACATTGTGGATAACTCTGTTGTCAACTTGTAAAACAATTTTATTAAAATATCTACTATTGCTATTGTGTATGTGGGTGCACATGCTATGGCATGCATGCGGAGGTTGGAGCATAACCTTGTGGAGCTGATTGTCTTCTGGCTTTAGGTGGACTCTGGCAATTAGGCTTGTGTGGCAAGTGCCTTTAACCACCGAGCTGTCTTGCTGGTCCTCTGTGGGCAACTTTCAAATTGGGTGTGGTGGCAGACTCTTTTAATTCCAGTACTGGGACTGAGTTAGGAGGATTGCTTCGAGGTTCAAGGCTAGCTTTGGCTACATGGTGAGAACCAGACCAGCTAGGGTTACACAGCATACCTTGTCTCAAAAAACAAAATAAGCCAACCAGACAATTAAAAAAAAAAAGCTTTCACATGGATAGGAAGATGATGTGTGTCCAGTTAGCTGTCAGGCTGTGACATCGCTTATGAATTATGAGATAGGTGAATATAGTGGAAGGAATTGTTTCTTATGGCTTTGACATTGACGGCAACCTTCACATGGAGTGGGCTATTCCTTAAAGAACGCTGAAATGGATGGACTGAGAAGGAAAAATGGTCTTGGAGATCAAGTTGAAGCAATAATTATTTTCTTAGATTTACATTATTTTACATTTTTTATTATTTATTTAATTTATACAGTGTCTTACTATATATCCTTGGTTAGCTTGGAACTCAATATGTAGACCGGAGAATCATACTCAGATTCTCCTGCCTTTGCCGGCTGAGTGCTGGGATTAAAGGTGGGTGCCACCCCCCCCACCAGGATTCCCACTGTTTTGATGTGGTAAGTGGCAGGAAGTGAGAGTATGATGAAGTGGGGATCAGCCTGGGATTTGATAAGCCTAGGATTTCTGCAGTCTTCCTTCAGAGTACCAAAACAGGTTAGGATTAAGAGACCTGAATTTAGATTGATCATGTAGTTTTGCAAAGTAATATAAATTGCAAGTGAATGTAGTTTTTTTTTTTTCTGCTTGAATTCTTAAGTTTTCCTTTCAAGTTGTAAAGCAGAAAAGTGTAACCTGTCACAGTGGCATATGTGGTCATTCCAGCAAGCAGAAGGGCAGAAAAGTGTGACCTGTCAGGCACGGTGATGTGTGCCTGTCACCCCAATGAGCAGGAGGGGAGGTAGGAGAATTCCAGGAGTTCAAGTCCAGCCTGACTATGTGGTGAGTTCCAGACCAGGCTGGGCAATAGAGTGGAACCTCAAAAAGTGCTCAACATTGTTAGCAATTCGGGAAATGCAAGTTAAAGCAATCCTGAGATTTTATCTTCTTGGTTTGTTTGTTTGTTTTTGTTTTTTTTTATTTTTTTATTTTACAACACCATTCAGTTCAACATAATAGCCACAGATTCCCCTGTTCTCCCCCTCTCACCCCTCCCCTCCCCAGCCCACCCCCATTCCACCTCCTCCAGATCAGGTCTCCCCGAGGACCGGATCGACCTGGTAGACTCAGTCCAGGCAGGTCCAGTCCCCTCCCAGACCGGCCAGTGTCCTGCATAGTCCATGTTTGTTTGGTTTTCGAGACAGTGTTTCTCTGTGTAGCCCTGGCTGTTGTGGAACTCACTCTGTAGCCCAGGCTGGTGCTGAACTCAGAGAGATCTGCCTGCCTCTGCCTCCGAAGTGCCGGGATTGTACCATCACCTCCTGGCTTGAGATTTTGTCTTATCCCAGGCAGAAAGGCTGAGATCAAGATAACAACTGACATCAAATGCTGGCATGAATGTGGGGAGATGGACCTGCTCATTCGCTGTTGATGGAATTTTAACTGACACAGCCACCATGGGAACCAGTGCAGTGAATTCTTAGAAAATTAAAAAGAAGTCTACCGTATGACCCAGCTATACTACTTCTTGGTATATGCCCAAAGGACTCAGCATGCTACTCCACAAATGATCTGCTCAGCCATTTTCATTGCTACTTTATGCAAATAGTTAACAAGTCAAAGCAACCTAAATGCCCTTCAATTGTTGAATGGGTAATGGAAACATGAGGCATATACACAATGGAACCCTATTCATTTGTAAAGAAAAGTGAAATAATGAAAATTTCAGGTAAATAGAACTAGAAAATATTACGTTGAATGAGACAACACAGACCCAGAAAGACAAAAGACACATATTTTCTCTTAGTTGTCCATGTGAGCTTTGGGTCTTTAGATATTGCCTGGTGTACCAGCAATACCAGGAAAGAAAAAAGGGACCATGGCGGAACATAGGGGAGAACAGGGGCACTAGAGAAGGGAGCCATAGGACATCGTTAGGTTAGCAGTGGGAAAAGGAATGGGGGAAATGGATGAGGAAGACTTACCTGGAGAAGAAGAAGGAGGAGACAATACAGTGGACATGTGAAGAGTGAGGGATAAATAGCACTAAGGATGTTTGGGGAAGCTATAGGGAATACTTTTTTATGGGTACTTAAAATTGCATATAGTCTATATATGTTTATGTATCTATCTATGTATCTATGTATCTATGTATATATCTATCATCTATCTATCTATCTATCTATCTATCTATCTATCTATCTATCTATCATCTATCTAGTTTAATGTTGTGCCGCTTAGGGTGACAATGCTCTTCCTCAAAACACAGACTAACAAAACCCCAAATCTCCAGCATGAGAACACTTGAGTTGTTGGTCAGGGGAGTCCAAGAGACACCTCCAAAGAGCTTAGGCGAAAAGAAGGGACGTCTCTGTTGCTGAAGACACTACACATTTCAGAAATGGATTTGGAGAAGTCAGCTTGGGTCTGACATGGACGCCTCTTCACTAGGGATGAACTCTCATAGTTTCTGAAGGAGCTTGCGTATTGTCAACAGAGCCTCATGGAGATCCTCCTGCCTCTGCCTCCTGAGTGCTATGATTAAACATGTGCACCACCACTGTGGGGTTTTGGCTTTTTTTTTAAGTTTCAAAATGATTTATTTAAAAAGCAGCAATAAGCCGGGCATGGTGGTACATGCCTGTAATCCCATCACTTGAGAGGCTGAGACAGGAGGATTGTTGAACGCTTGTGACTCTCTTAGGCTGTATAGTGAGTGCTAGGCCACAAAGCAAGATCCTGTGTCAAACAAGTAAAAACGAATGAAAAACCTGAAACGGGAAAAAGTTAGCATATGATGACATGGTGGGTTTCTTGGTCTTTACTTATTTACTTTTTGAGGACACAGAGTCTCGCTCTGTAGCACAGGCTGGTACAGAAATGTGATGATTCCCTTGGCCTTAGCTTTCAAAGCCATGGGATTATGGTTCCATGCCACCAGGAAGCAGATGACAATTTCCTAAGCAGAAAATATCTGTGAGAAGAGTGGCGTTGTTTGATGTGTTTTAAATCTCTTCCATGTTTGGTCTAGTGGGACCCAGCTGGTTTGACGAGCTCCTTTATTCACTCTGTTTCACCCCCACATCATGGATCAGTCGATAAGGAAAAAGACCATTTGAGTATTATTACTAATTGCTTTGTCCTCGCAGATACACTGAGACTTCCTATGCTCTTCCCACTTCAAGAATCACTGACTTAGAACAGTGGTTACCTGTTCTAAGTATGTATTTCTATTATGTACTTATTATATATGTTATATTTACTTTATATATTACTATATAAACACAATTGTTTTATTTTATAATAATATATAACTTATTAAATACATGTATACATATACATGTATAAATAGGAAAAACAGCTGTAAAATTGTGTGAGTTAGCACACACCAGCAATCCTAGTGCTAGGAAGAGGAGGCAGTAGAATCAGGTGTTCAAGGTCATCCTCAGTTATAAAGTGAATTTTAGGACAGTCTGGCTTACCTGAACCCTAGCTACTTAAGTGAATAAATAAAACAAGCAAACAGCCTCCCTCCAAACCCCAACTGAACAACAAGAAAAGCTACCAGGCTCTTCACCAGAGTGCCTGTACCCTCTCACATTCCCACTGGAGATGTCTCTGTTAACCAGTTTCATGTATTCAGACCAGCATTTGACATTTCTTTAATTATAACTGTTCTGTTCTGGTGATTGTTGTTTTAATTTGCATATCCATCACACCTAACTACTCCGTTAATTACACTGGGGAGGCTGGAGGGGGGAGGGGGAAGAAGAGAGAGAGTTGTTATGTGCTAATTGCTTATGTCAGAAATAGGGAGATACAGTGCCCTGCCTCTTTCCTAAAGCAGTGTGGGGCTTTTATTTACATGGCTTTAGGATATGTTGAAAGCAGGAGGGGGCAAGACATACTATTATGAGCAATAATGTTAAACGTGCTGGCTGTTGGTGCTAGGGATGTAGTTAAGTAGTAGAGCAGTTACTTAGCATGCCCAAAGCCAGCATCATCATTTAAAAGAGGAATCATACTAAAACTACAGGGTTTGTGTTGTGACTGATAAGCTAAGATTAGACTGCTATTATTTTTATGCTTTTCTAATGTGTGGTTTGCAGGATAAGGATGGATTACTACAGAAAATATGCAGCTGCCATTCTGGTAGTGTTGTCCGTGTTCCTGAATATTCTTCATTCTCTTCCTGATGGAGACTTTGTTATTCAGGGTATGTGACCAAACTCAGGCTTGCAATAAAAAGGAAAACATGTATTTCTAGATGCACATCAATAATCATTAGTTAATTTCTAACACCTTTCACATGTGATAAATATCCACTCCTGGGTACATATCTAGGCACTTGTAGATTGTGAACACAAAATTAAATTAGGTTCAGAAAACATACAGTGAAAATGTTATATTCCATATTCATTTTAATAGCATCCTAAATGTGTTCATCTGAAGCACATTTTTTTCTTTTTCTTTTTCCTTTTATTTTATTTTACAATACCATTCAGTTCTACATATCAGCCATGGATTCCCTTGTTCTCCCCCATCCTGCTCCCCTCCCCTTCCCCCCAGCTCACCCCCCATTTCCACCTCCTCCAGGGCAAAGCCTCCCCCGAGGACTGAGATCAACCAGGTAGACTCAGTCCAGGCAGGTCCTGTCCCCTCCTCCCAGACTGAGCCAAGCGTCCCTGCATAAGCCCCAGGTTTCAAACAGCCAACTCATGCAATGAGCACAGGACCTGGTACCACTGCTTAGATGCCTCCCAAAATAAAGCACATACTTTATTGTTCCACATCTGAGTTTTACAAGGAGAAAAATCATCCTTACTCAGCTCAGTTTTTTTTCACATTTCTTCCAGATTTCAGAAAATTTTAACATTGCTTTTTCAGATGAATTTTCATTAACAAGTGAGGGAAACAAAAATCAGTTTTGTGCATTACATTTGTTTTGCTATATTGTTGGACACATCTCCCAGAGAACCTGACATAATCCCACCAGCTCTGAAATTGTGAACTATTATTTGTTATGGCTTTTCTCTTATTAAATGGTAATATTTGAATCTCAAATTCCAAGCACAGATGTCTTTTGTATTATCAAGCTATCTTAACTCATCAAGCTTTCTTAATTTTGATATTTTCTTTCCTGTCAACATTTGGAGTTTCTGTGGGGAATAAACAATAGCAGACTTGCCTCCGGAAAACTTTTCCTTCCAAATGAATGTGGCATTTATATCTGTCAAGCCTCTGTGTTCTCCCGAAGCATACTATTAGCATTGGGATAATCTGTGCTTAGAGAATGAGAAACCGCTATAACAAACCCCCATGCGGGTATGCAAAAAATGGTTTCTCTGTGGATTATAGTAATTGTAGTATTGTAGTAATTATAAAGAGATATTATATGTGAAGATTAATATGTAGACAAAAATATTTATTTCCTTTTTTAATTGCCAATGCAAACAAAGCATTTGTCATGTTGTGCTCAGGAAAGAGTTAGTTTGCTTTTGAATCCTTTCTTGGTAATTTCTTCCTTCCCTCTTTTGCTGGCTAGGTTGCCCAGAATGTAAACTAAAGGAAAATAAATACTTCTCCAAGCTGGGCGCCCCCATCTACCAGTGCATGGGCTGCTGCTTCTCCAGGGCATACCCCACTCCAGCAAGGTCCAAGAAGACAATGCTGGTTCCAAAGAATATCACCTCGGAGGCCACATGCTGTGTGGCCAAAGCATTTACTAAGGTAAGAGCTTCCTACCAGTCCATCCAGGGGCAGTTTGCACTCACAGGGTTTAATGTCCAGGTTGTCTAGTGACCTGTATTTATTGCTCCTTTGTACAGGCCACACCCTCACTTTCCCTCTTTAATTAAAAGAATAAGCTAAATGGAAAGTGTCGATGACCCAGAAGCAGACCGAATAGCAGCTGCCACAGTCTTATACACCAGTGAGAGGTGCCTAAGGGGTTAGTGACAGCAAAACATGACATAGGAAAGCAAGGGTTTTACACTACAGCTAGGTGCTGACAGTTCACCACAGTTTATTATATAGATTGTAGAGAACTAGAAGAGAAGGATTCAAAAGTTGAGAGCACAAAGAAATAATACAGTATGTTAGAGGAATGAAAACACAACCACCCTGATTTGATCATCATACTTTGTGTGCATGTATCAAACGACCAAACTATACTCCATACACATGTGTGATTAATATCTTCTGAAAACAAGCACAGCATGTGGGTGTAGTGGTGCATTACTGTAGTCTCATCGTTCAGGAACTAGAGCCGAGAAGATCCTATGCATTCTCAGCATACTTGGCTGGAACGGGTAAGATGGATCAGTGTGAAAGGCATCTGGCGACAAGAGTAATGATCTGAGTCAGTTCCCTGGGACCCAAATGATGGAAGGAGAGAACAGATTCCTTTAAATTGTCCTTACCCCCCACCCCAACACACACACACACACACACACACACACACACACACACACACACATGAGCACACACACACATACACACACTATATATATATCTATATCTCTATCTCTCTATCTCTATATCTATATCAGAAGAGAAAAGGCCCACTTGGTCTTCACAGTGAGTTCTAGGTTAGCATAATATGATGATGTCTCCAAACAACAACAAAAGTAAAAACAAAACAAAACAAACAAAAACCCAGCAACCTGGGGGACATATGTGAGATGTGTGAATCTCTGAGGTTTGACCCATAAGGAATGTGTATGTGCGTGTTGGGGCAGGGAATCAAACAATCAGGTATTTTTTAGGGGTGGAGGATATAGTTCAATGACTGAGTGCTTGCCTAAGAAATGCTGAAATAAACATTTAAAAATGGGGAGAGAGAGAGAGGACAGAGCTAAATAAAAGCAGGTTGAGAAGAGCGTAGCTCATTTTGCAATGTGAATTGAACTGTTAGAATGAATATATCTCTGGAGAGTGAAAACGTAAATGCACCAGACACTCACTAAATTATGCAGGCTACTATTTTATTTAACATTTCACAAGTTTGTCTGTCTACCTTCCTACCTGTTCCTTATCCCCTTCAGGCCACAGTGATGGGAAACGCCAGAGTGGAAAACCACACGGAGTGCCACTGCAGTACTTGTTACTATCACAAGTCTTAGACTCCGGCGGCGGCGAAGGGCTGTGCTGGTGACTGCTGGTCTGTGGGGCGGCACTGTGTGATGCCGCCTCCTTCCTTACCAGGCTCTTGGCATGCTCCAGTCAGACACTGCAGCTTTACTCCATGCCCCTCACACTTTGGTGTCATCAGCAGTCTCCTTTTGTTAGGGAAAAAGATAGTGTTTAGCACGATCATAAAAGTTGGTTCCATCAGAAATAAAGCCTTTTAAATCATCAATCACAGAGTTTTGTCACCATCTTTAAAACTAAAGCTATTTACTTTTGACAAGATTTATCACAAGGAATGACCCAAGGTGTTGATATGGGACCACATACACTTAGTGACCTGACATTGGATAACCTTGCTTCCATCTAGCCTTTTGGAAGCAAGCTGTCCATTCTGTCAGCCACTAGGCTATTTCTCAGATAATTCACTGGGGTGGGAGAAAAAGGTGTGAAAATTCTATTTTTACTCATGTTTATGTCCCCTTTACATCTCTATTTTAAAATATTGTATCAAAATACAGATAAATCATTATGATTATACATGCATATGAATTATAAGTAAATATGCATCCCCTGTGGATATTTGAGTTGAAATGCTTTCACTAGTAAAAATGTACAATTGATAAACAAAAAGTATACTTCTCCAGGGATGGGGAAAGGCAAAAATCTCTGTAAGCATGAATTTTCTATGTACGTGCTTTATATCTCTCTGAATGGAATTAGTCTCTGTTAGTGAGGCTATGGCTGAGTGGTGGTTGGGAACAGGGCATCAGTGTCCTCAGATACAATAACACTGCTCTAAAATTCCAGAAGACCAGACTTTTGTGTCACATATTCAAGCAGGTTTGACTGTGCATGAATAAATGACAAGCGTGAGCTGGCCAAGGGGCACTCACGGAGGGCGTGGAGGAGCACTTTGACTCAGTTCCACAGAAATGCTCCACAGACCAAGGACATAGCTCCATAGTGGAGCTCTTGCCTAGCACACACAGTTTCGGGTTCAACCCTCAACACAAACAGACAAATCCAATGAATTGCTTCATGGTTCTGTGAGGCATCACAGTCGTATTCCCTGAGCTTTTATGTCTACAGTGATGACAATAGGAGATTCATAACGTCATATTAGCCATGGTCAAAGCTGCTCTAAATCTCTGTTCCTAAAAGAACCTAAAATTTTAAAACACAGACTTGAAATTTCTTTTAAAAAAATACCTGCCACAGATAAGGTTTTCAAAACTTAATTTCAAGCTGATCATGGTGGAATATGCATCTAATCTCAGTTATATGTTGGTACTTGGTAGGTGGAGGCATTGGAGTTCAAGGTTAGCTTGGATCCCACAAGACCCTGCCTCAAAAACAACAACAAAAAGCAAAATAAATAAATATAAATCTCAACTATCACAAATTTATCATTTTATCTTGAGTGACCAACCAGTTCCTTAGCAAATTAGTAAACATTTCAAATGTCATAGTAAAAGTTAAAATAGATGTGTGTACTTTTTAAGACACATGAAACTACACATGAAGATTAGTTGTTTTGTTTTGGTAGGCTCTCATTCTTAGCTCAGGCTGGCCCAGACTTTACTATGTATCCCAAACCAGCCTTGAATGTGCAACTATCCTTCTGCTTCAAACTCCTGATCAATAGGATTATAGACATGCCTAGCTTACATTACTTGTTTTGTTCATTAGTTGTTTCCCCCATTGTACATTTATTGGACACTCAGCAAGTGTTGATACTTTGAGCATGAAGACTGAGAGATACAGAACTTTATAAAACACAAAGTTTAGATGAAGATTCAGAGATACAGAATTTTATAAAACACAAAGTTTGTAAAAGCAAGTAAGTAAGTAAGTAAGTAAGTACTCCTTAATCCAAGAGAATAGTGGTGTTGACCACTGGTTCATTAAAAAGTTTAGCAGATAATCAGTCATAGAGTATGCACTGTGCATGGATTTGAGAACTTATTTGGAGAGATAAAAAAGAAGAAGGAAACTACGGACACAACCTTGACTGGAGTGTCCTTATTAGTCTGAGATCATCCTGTGTTACAGAGGTAATTGGAAGGATGCTAAAATTGTAATGGGACAAAGGGACATCCCCAAGATAATCCAGATCAGACAAATTGACCTAGAAACCATTAGGATGAAACATCACTGACAGACTGATCCCCGGTACCAGGTAGAGTGTCATACGACATAGACAGACCTTGCTCTGGGGCAAGTCACAGACAGGGTTTGTGTCTGGAGAAGAGAGACACAAACTATGGTAGGAGGAGGGGCTGACCTTGGCCAAGACAAGGAAAAACAAAAACAACACATGGGCTGGCCAGTGTCCATGTGTGTCCACAAGGGGTGGTCAGTGTGCTTATGCGGACATGTGAATCAACAAGTCTCTCCTGAAGTTCCTTCCTCTCCTCTTCCTTCTATCCTAGTCAGTACCTCTCAGTAGTATGAAGTGTCCAAAGTGAAGGCAGCCATACATAGGAAACAAGCCAGAAATGTATGAAAGCCTCAACTATACAACATTCTGGGTAGCCTCTGGAAAATAATCTCTAAGAAACCTATAGACTGGCACAAACTACTTGCTAGTGAAAGAAGTCTTGGGGACCTGTTTCATGAACTAGAAAAACCTTCGACATTTCCGGATGCTTTTAGCAGGATTATGATATTCTTTTTAAATAATTAAAATTAAATAATGCACTTTTACATGAAATATTTAAACAAATCACAAGATAGATTAGATATATAATTCAATCAATGAATGTCAATTATGTCAATAAAGTAAAATACAGTGACTTATTTAATCATTTTAACATAGAAAGAAGAACAGTAACATAGTACTGACTATAAAACAAAGTATATTAATAAATATGGTCCCACTCTGAAATAAACACATGATTAACTGAATTCAGAAAGAAATAAATAAGTCTTCTTTAGATATTGTTCTCAGCCGGGTGGTGGTGGCGTGGTGGTGGTGGCGGCGGTGGTGGCAGCGCCCGCCTTTAATCCCAGCACTTGGAAGGCAGAGGCAGGCGGATCTCTGTGAGTTCAAGGCCAGCCTGGTCTCCAAAGCGAATTTCAGAAAAGGCACAAAGCTACATAGAGAAACCCCATCTCAAAAAACAAAACAAAAACAAACAAACAAGAGATATTGTTCTCTCTTGTAGATGAGGTGATCACATTTCACTTTTATTGTATCCCTGGCCATCACTTCTGGAGTCAGCCACACCCAACCCTAAAATAAACCCATTCTCATCCAATCCTAACTCTAAACTCAATCCCAATCCCAAACCCTTCTTCAACATCAAGTCCAACCCCAACACTCACTCTAACCTGAAACCCCACCCCAACAGCAATCACACCTCAAATACAAACCTCAATTCTAACTCCAATCCAAACCCCTACTCAAACAATAACCAGAACCCAATCCCATCCCAAACCAAACCCCTTCCTCAACCTGATCCCATTCCCCAACCCAGCTCCAACACCAACACCAACCAGGTCCCCACTTTCATGCCAACACATAACAAATGCCCATCCTCAACCCAACCCACTTCTACAGCAAATCAAACTCAAGCCCCAATTCCTGCTTTAACCTCCCAAACCTGACTCCAACCCAACTGCAACTTCATGTCTACCCTAATACCCACCCAAACCCAATCTAAATCCCAAATCCAACCCCAGTATCCATCCTGACCCCAATCCCAATCTCTACTTTAATATTGCCCCAACACCAAACCAAATCTATACCCATCCCAACACCAACCCAAGCTCCACCCCAAACATAACTCCAATCCTAACCCTAACCTCAACCTCAACCCTAACTCCCAAACTCAAACTCAAACCCAACCACCACCATAATCCTAACCACAACCACAACTCTAAACCTAATGTCTTAATTAGGGTTACTATTGCTATGATGAAATACTGTGACCAAAAGCAACTTGTAGAGGAAAGGATTTATTTCATTTACAGTTCCATAGAACAGTTCATCAAAGCAGTGAGAGGAGGAACTCACACAGGTCAGGAACCTGGTGCAGGAGCTGATACAGAGGCCATGGAGGAATGCTGCTTAGTGGCTTGCTCCTCATGACTTGCTCAGCCTGCTTTCTAGTAGAATTTAGGATCACCAATCAGCCCAGGAATGGTACTGTGAGACCAAAATGAGCCATCTTAGAAATAAGACCAAAATGCTTTCACCCTAAAACTAAGGCCTAAGATTTCTCCTTTTAGGAATAGGCCATTAGTTAGTGAAACCAGTCAGTTCAGATTCCAGAAACCAGGAAGTGTAAAAATACAGAGTCACAAGGTAGTCAGGAGGTAATGGCTGCCGGACTATGGAATGTCCTCTCCCTGGCCCCCTAGGCAACTGCTTGACCATAGAATGTCCCAACCCTAGTTTCCATAGTGACTGTGTAATCACCAGATGCCCCCATCTGGGGGCAGCCAATGAAAAATGGTGGTGGGCAACTACTTCCTTAGAAGGAAAACTGAATTGTGATTTCTGGAATTCCTACAAGCGAGCCAATCAGAATTGTACCTGTACTAGCACCCCTAAATGATGTAACCTTGTGACTTTTCCCTTTAAAAACTGAGCTTGCAGACAGGTGGGCGCTTCCTCCAGCCTCCACTGCGTTGGATGTATTGGACGAAGTCCCTGCCTAGGCTTGTATTGCTTTTGGATATCCAGAATTAAACCTTGCTTTTGCATTCCGGCATGCTCGTCTTTGGTGGTCTCTCTGGGGTCACGATCTGGGCACAACATTTGGGGGCCCGTCCGGGATCCCCAGAGACCCCCCGCCGGGACCCCTAAGAGCTCCGGAGGTCCATCTGCACCGATCGGTAAGAGCGCTCCATTTTCTTGTCTTCGCTTTTCTTTTACTTTCATTTTCTTATCGAAGCCGGCGTTGAATCTGACAGGCTCACCTTGGCGGACGCGCCTGTAAGGTGACGCTGGAGGAGTTGGAAGACGTTCCAACCCCTCATCAGGACGCGGGGGTCCTCACAGGTCCCCCCGTCATAGGACGCCCGAGAGGGGTCCGTCTGTTAGGATGCCCGTGAGGGGTCCGTCTGTTTGGATCCGTCTGGGGATCGGGAGATGCCCATGAGGGGTCCGTCTGTTTGGATCCATCTGGGGATCGGGAGAATTGTCCCTGTCCCATCTGTAGGTCTTTGGCATTATCGAGGCTCCCTCTCCGGACTCTCATCTGCCTGGACCATCTGTAGGGCCCTTGTTCTTCCTTTTTGTCTGCCTATCTTGTTCATCAGTGTTATTTGTTATACCTTCATAAATGTATAAATGTGTGAGAACTGTGGCCACATGTGTGAGTGTTTTATGCCTGAGCTTGTGTGTGCATTGGGACTTGTGGGACGGATTGCCAGCCGAAGGGATGGAGACCCCTTCGGTGGTTGAACTGGCACAGACTAACCTAACATTGCTTCCTTGCTCTCTCTGACCAGAGCACAGGCAGCAGGCAGCAGAAAGCTTGCAGCTGCACAACTGCTACTTCGGGGACCCAGGACGCCGCTGAGAGGGCTAGGCGGCCCGTGAGCATCACGGAGCCTAGATGCAGCGGGTTCGGGTCCCCAGCTTGCTCAAAAAAGCTATGGAGTAGAGGCTTGGCTGCATGGGAACCAGGCATGGCTTTGTGATAGAGCGGGCTGTGAGCACTGTGGGGCCCAGATACGGCCAGCAGGTTCTGGCTGGGCTCCTGTGTGGACATGGGGCAGAGCTGGCGGGAGCCAGCAGGAGCCTCAAGGAGCTCAGTGTGGGGCTGGTGGAGAACTAACTGCCCCTCCAGGGTCACAGCTGAGGAGTGACCTACAGATCTGTGGGCCCAGCCAGGGCATGGAGTCACTTTCAGTCTGTCATTCTCGTGTTCTTGTTTGTCTCCATGGTGCATGCTTTCCCCCGCTTTCCCATCCTCCTCTTCCATGCTGTTGGGTGGGGCTCCCAAGACCTGCCCTGGGTCTAAAACTCGATCAAGGTCTGGCTCCAAGAATGGAATGTCACCAACAGTTTTTGTCTGCGGTACAATGCTGATGCAAATTGAGAGTTATTCTTGTTATGGTATATGCATGTATTTCTGTTCTTGTTTAAAATATTGTAACTTTACAATATATTCTAGAGTACTGAGGGAAATCACAAGAAAGACTTTGGTAAGAGTTTCTGTTTTAAAGGAAAAGAAAAAGCAGAATTTGTCTGGAGTAAATGTCTGAGGGATCAAAGGAACGGACTGAGGGTACATGGAAGGTTGTAGAAGGTCAGAGGGGATATGATGTAAACTGTTTGTTATGGTTTCTTATACCTGCAAATACTGAATTTGAAACTTAATTCTTATTGGTTTTCATCTTAAAAATGGCTAATGATTCTGCAAACTGCTTATGTGTGTATGTATACAGGCATGTGACTTGAAAATGTAAGCAAGCTTTAACTGTATGTATGTATGTATGTATGTATGTATGTGTGTAACTTGGATCCAACTGTGTGTACGTGTGCAAGTAATTATTGTTTAGAAAAACGAGCTTTAAACAGCAACCACGTGGCTCCCTCCATCTTGGCTGGTGACCTCATGGGCAGCCATGTGGCTGGCAGCCATCTTTTACTAAGGTTATAAAGATCTACTCGGGTTAACACCTAATACTTAGTTTTACCAAGTGTTCAACAGCAAGTTTCTAGAGAATTTAAATAGATGGCAACATATGTTTAATAAATAAGGTATTTGATTAATATTAAAGCTGCACATCAATGCTTTTATACACAGGAATATACCTTGCTCTGGCAGCCAAACTTTGCAACATAAAGGAATCATAGGAAACAGCTGAGGTTTGCAAATGTATGGCAGGACTAGAGTTCCAAAAAGAGTCTAGTTGCAGTGGTGGAAGACATTTGAGAGATCTCAGTCTTTTAAGAACAGTTTTTATAGTTAAAAACCAATGGCTTAAAAAATGTTTCTTCTTACCCAAGGTACGTTCAGGCTTAAGAATGTTGTATAATGATATTTTGTTTTTGGTTTCTTTACTGAACCTGTATTTGATGCTAGAAGAGCTTTAACTTAAAAGCATTGTTTTTAGGCTACTTTTGTAGACTGTTAGAGAACATAAATAGTCAGTCATAAGTAATCAAGTTTTTTAATTGTAGTCAGGGTAAGTAAGTACTGATGTAAGTTTACTCATTTACTCAGTCTCTTGCATATGTTTTTAGGGTTGAGCTTGAAACAAGTAATTAGAAACAAAGTTTGTCTATTCAGATATACCTGGACAGCCCTCATACTTCAGAGATCTGCAGAATATGGCATTTAAATGTTGATCTAAAAGCTTACTATATCAGACAGGCTTCCAGATCCTAGCAGTGACCCAAGGTCTCCAAAGAAGATTACGTACGAGGCACCACAACGTCTCTGCCTGAAATATGACAACGCTGACCACAGGGCAAGATGCCCCAGTGCAACGCCTGCCACCAGGACCCAGCCCAGACTGTGGACAAGCAGTAGGACACTGGAATTGATTGCACCCTTTTGCATGACCAAGGTCAGTCTTCCATGTCCCTATTCCACAGGAAAAATACTCTGCCTTATGGACCTGATGGTGGAAGAAGATTGATGCTGTTCTGACTGGTGCCTCCAACGCTGTGGAGACCTGGGTAGGGTTTGGTCCCTGTAATTTATAGGATTGGAAGCTTCTTGGTCTGCACTCAGATATAGTTTATCCTTCTCAGATTTCTGACAGTACTGATGGCTAGGCTAGCTCTAACTTTGTCAGCATGGCAGCATCAACCAGATCCTTCTGCAAGGCCATAGCTAGCTTGTTAGCTCACTTTTAGGAAAATGTTCTAAGATATAAAAAGTTTAAGTAAGTCATAAAGGTTCAGATATGAGTCCAAAATGAGATAAGTTTCAGATTACTCTCCTGTTCTATGGTTCAGAGCTTAACATTTAGGAGCCTTGATGAGCTGGTAGAGCAATGACTACTTACTATTCAGTCACAAGCTCAACATTTTGGATTTGTTTTAGATGTCATCTAAATATGTCTAAATGTAAACCTAAAAGTGCTTCTCATCAGGTCAAAAATCTCTGTCCAATTTATACCTGACTTTCTGGACAGAAGGAAAATGCACAAGCTTTTAACCCAAATCTGTAGTTCTTGTTGGGACTCAAAGGCATGAGTCCACTTCTGCTGTTTTACAGATACCCATTACCTGCTTTGTTTACAATATGGATTTCAGTACAGATTGGTAATACTAATGTATCTAAAACTTTTATGTCATTTTGTAAGTAGGCCTCAAAGGATCAAAAGAGTCATAAAAACCTAGACCCACTTCACAGTGGTCAAAAGGACCCCAGATAAGTATTCCTAAAGATGGTATTTTTCCTCTTTCCTGGTCTTGGGACTACTGATTTTTCCCATTACTAAGGGTATGGACCTAAGGGTTCCAAATAAGTTCATAAATTTTAACTTCTGTTCCTAGTTTAAATTTGTCTCAACAGATTTCTACTCAGCTGGCAGTCACCTCCAGGTTTCAGTTGCTGACTCCACTGCTCCAGACGACTGTGAGCTCCAGACTTGCTAAAAGCTGACGTGGACCAGCCCAGCTAACATGGTTCTTCCCTGTCCCTATGGGGTCAGGCAGCTACATGCTTCTGACAAATGCCCCCTTGCCCAGTCTTTGACTAGCTTTTCAGCCTTTTGGGGCCCCTGACATCGGCGCCCAATGCCAGCTTGAAGCAGTTCCAGAAGAGAACGTCACCCATGTTCCCTGTTCAGAAAAGGCTGAAATGCTGGGTCAAAATGAAACTCCCTGGCATAGAGACAATATGGCTAACTATACATGGCCATTATTAGAGAGGGATACTTAGGAGCTAACTGTCCAAAACCCATGATTGGGTTCCATTAGGCACATGAGAAGGGGGAAATGTGAGACCAAAATGAGCCATCTTAGAAATAAGACCAAAATGCTTTCACCCTAAAACTAAGGCCTAAGATTTCTCCTTTTAGGAATAGGCCATTAGTTAGTGAAACCAGTCAGTTCAGATTCCAGAAACCAGGAAGTGTAAAAATACAGAGTCACAAGGTAGTCAGGAGGTAATGGCTGCCGGACTATGGAATGTCCTCTCCCTGGCCCCCTAGGCAACTGCTTGACCATAGAATGTCCCAACCCTAGTTTCCATAGTGACTGTGTAATCACCAGATGCCCCCATCTGGGGGCAGCCAATGAAAAATGGTGGTGGGCAACTACTTCCTTAGAAGGAAAACTGAATTGTGATTTCTGGAATTCCTAGAAGCGAGCCAATCAGAATTGTACCTGTACTAGCACCCCTAAATGGTGTAACCTTGTGACTTTTCCCTTTAAAAACTGAGCTTGCAGACAGGTGGGCG
This sequence comes from Peromyscus leucopus, assembly GCF_004664715.2. Classification (NCBI taxonomy): domain Eukaryota; kingdom Metazoa; phylum Chordata; class Mammalia; order Rodentia; family Cricetidae; genus Peromyscus; species Peromyscus leucopus. The sequence continues at coordinate 47,151,980 of NC_051064.1, forward strand.
CTTCCTCCAGCCTCCACTGCGTTGGATGTATTGGACGAAGTCCCTGCCTAGGCTTGTATTGCTTTTGGATATCCAGAATTAAACCTTGCTTTTGCATTCCGGCATGCTCGTCTTTGGTGGTCTCTCTGGGGGTCACGATCTGGGCACAACAGTACCATCTATTATCACTATTATTTTCTCAATTGAGGTTCTTTCCTCTCAGATGACTCTAGTCTGCTTTAGGTTGACATAGATTTATCCAGCATACTTAACAACACCAAATACAACACCAATTTTAACTCCCAGGACATGTCCACTTCTACTCCCAATCCCATCCCCAAACCAAGCATAATTCTAACCCTAATCCCAATCCCATCCACAATACATACCCTGACCCAAAATCTAACCCCATCCACATCCTCAACCCCAAACCCCATCTTCAATCCCCACCCCTACTCCAAACCCCAAGCCCATTCACAACTACCACCCTTATGCCAAACCCCAATCCCGTCCACATTTCCAACCCCAAACCCCAACCCCATTCATATCCATAACCCCTACCCCAAACCTCATCCACATTCCAAATCCCAAACACCAACCCCATTCACATACACAACCCCAATCACTACCCCAAACCCCAATCCCATCCACATTCCCAACCCCAACCCCAAACCCCATTCACATCCACAAACCCTGCCTGCTATCCTAAACCCCAGCCCCACCCCTACCTTAAATCCCAACTTCATCCATAGCACCAACCTCTACTCCAAACCCCAACCCCATCTACAACCCCACCCCTACCCCAAACCCAAACCTCATCCACACACCCCCAACCTCAAAACCCAACCTTATTCACAATGCCCACTCTGAATCCAAACCCCATGCCCATCCACAACACCACAACCTCAAACCCAACACCAAATTTAATACCAATTCCAAACCAAACCCCAATCCTAATTCCAACACCATCCCCAACCCTGCTCTAACACTGACCCCAACCCAACTAGAATACCAAGCCCATAACAGACCACATCCCTAAACTCCATCCCATACCTGGCCATTTCCATCCCCAACCACAACCTCCAATACCACTTCCACCCCACATCAAACCCAAACCAATCAAAATTCAGCCCTAACTCCCAGCCCTAACACCAACCTAACAAACACGAACACCAAACCCAACTGCAACCCAACCACAACACTAACCAAAAACTCAAAACCCAACACCAAATGAAACCCTAATCACAACCCCAATGATAACTCCAAACATTACTTCAACCACAACTCTAACCCTATCATGAACCACAACCCCAAGCCCATTCCCAAGTCCTACCCCACCCCATGCTCAACTCCCATCCCAACCCCATACCCAATGATAACCCCAAATTAACCCCAACACTGAAACTGTTAGAAGAAAATATAGGCACAACCCTGCAGAGTACAGGTGTGGGAAGGGATTTTCTGAAGAGGACTCCATTTGCCCAGGGAGTCAGGCCAACAATTGAGAGATGGAACTCAGAACACTAAAAAGCTTCTGCAAAGTCAAAGAGACAATCAATTGAATGAGACTACATATAAATATATTTTAAGATTCATTTATTTTTTCCTACCAAAAGCAACCTACAGATTCAATGCAATCCCCATCAAACTTCCAACACAATTCCTTACAGCTCTTGAAAGGACAATTCTCAACTTCATATGAAAAAACAAAAAACCCAGGAGAGTTAAAACAATACTGAACAATAAAAGAAATGCTGGAGGTTTCATCATTCCTGATTTCAGGTTTTATTACAGAGCTATAGTAATAAAAACTACATGGTATTGGCATAAAAACAGACACATTGATCAATGAAACTGAATCAAAGGTCCAGACATAATCCACACACCTACAGATACCTAATTTTTAATAAAGAAGCCACAAATACACAATGGAAAAGATGGCTTCTTCAATAAATGGTGTTGGTCAAGCTGGATCTCTGCATGTAGAAGAATGCAAATAGATCAATACTTATCATACTGTACAAAAGTCAAGTCTAAGTGGTCTAAAGACCTCAACATAAAACCAGATACACTGGACCTAATAGAAGAGAAAGTGTGGGAATAGCCTTGAACTCATTGGCACAGGAGAAGACTTTCTGAACAAAACACCATTAGCATAAGCATTAAGGTCAACAATTAATAAATGGGACTTCATGAAATTGAAAAGCTTCTGTAAGGCAAAGGACACCACCATTTGAACAAGATGTCAGCCTATAGAATGGGGAAAGATTTTGAGCAACTCCACATCCAATATAGGACTAATATCCAAAATATATAAAGAACTCTAGAAACTTGATTATCAGAAAACCAAATAATCTAACTAAAAATGGGGTAGAGATCTAATTTCCAATAGCAGAATCTCAAATGGCTAGAAACACTTAAAGAAATTTCAATTTCCTTATCCACCAGGGAAATGCAAATCAAAACTACATTAAGATTCCATCTTACACCTGTCAGAATGGCCAAGATCAATAAAACAAGTGACAGTTCATGCTGGCAAGGATGTGGAATAAGAACACTTCTCCATTGCTCGTGGGAGTGCAAACTTGTACAGTCACTATAGAAATAAACATGGCAGTTTCTTGGAAAAATGGGAATCATTCTACCTTAAGACCCAGTTATATCACTCTTGGGCATGTACCCAAAGGACACTTTGTTCTGCCACAAGTACACTTGCTCAACCATGTTCACTGCTGCTCTATTCTCAATAGCCAGAAACTGGAAACAACCTAGATGTCCCTCAATTGAAGAGTGGATGAAGTAAATGCAGTACATTTATACAATGGAGTATTACTCAGCTATTTAAAAAATGGTATCATGAAATTTGCAGGCAAATAGATGGAACTAGAAAAAAATCATCCTGAATGAGGTAACCCAGATCCAGAAAGACAAATATGGTATATATTCACTTGTAAGTTAATATTAGCCATTGAATAAATGAAAACCCAGCCACAATCCATAGACCCAGAGAGTTTAGGTATATAGGAAGGGGGACACATGGATCTCCCTGGGAGGGGGAAATAAAACAGATTTTATGGGTGGACTGAGGGCAGAGGAGCAACAAGAACCACAGGATCAGGTGGGGAGAGGTAGAGGAGATAGGGTTGATGGAAAGAATTCAGGGAGAGACAGCTGGAATTGAGGGACATTTGAGGGATGATATGGAAACCTAGTACAGTGGAAACTTCCTAAAATATATGAAGGTGATCCTAATGAAGTCTTCTAATAATAGGGGCTATAGAGTCTTAACTGGCTACCTCTTGTCACCAAATGAGTCTTCCAGTAGTGGGACGAGGTTGCATCCAATTGAGTTGTTGACCAAGGAAGTCCCATGGAAATCCCCCCAAAATCCAGCTTGTTGCTAAGACAATGGGTTGCTCTCTTCAAACTGACAGCTGGGCCGTATTGCTGAGGACAACACCCAGTAACTCAGTGAACATAGAGAAGTTGAGCTGGAATCTTCACCCCTACATTCTAGTGTCTTTGTTATTGGAAGGTATTTGGCATGCTATCAAAGGAGAAACATAAACACCAACCCAGTCACAAAACCTTTAACTTACAATCTGTCCTGCCTGCAAGATATGCTAGGGCAATGGCGGCACAGAATGTGTAGGAGTAGACAGTCAGTGTCTGATTTGACTTAAGGTCCACTCCATGAGGCAGAACCCATACCCAACACTGTGTGGGTGACCAAGAACCAATGACTAGTCCAGAGACCAAGGGTAAAACCAACACTACTGCTCTAAAACATATATCAATAAAGTGACTCCTAATGATATTCTGCTATACTCATAGATCAGTGCCTTATTCAGTCATCACCAGAGACTTTCTGGCAGCAGATGGAAACAAATACAAAGACCCACAGCCAGACATTATGTGGAGGACGAGAGTCTAAATGGGATGTCTTGATCAAATCCCTCCCCTCAGAGCTCAGGGAACCTTATGGAAAAGGAGGTGGAAAGAGTGTAAGAGGCAGAGGGGATGGAGGACACCAGGAGAACATGACCCTCTGAATCAACTGAGCAAGGCACATTGTAGTGGGTAGCTGTTCCAGCTTTGACCTGGAAGTACTACCCCCAGTGAGGCTTCCAGTAACTGTCAAGACTACCTATGACCTGCCCCTGAGGCAGGGCCGAGATGAGAGCCCTTAAGTCCTGAGATCCAGATGTGCCAGCTCTCTTGGTTCCTGGTGATCCTGGATGCTGGATGGGAGACCTAGTGGAGTTCTCCAGAGAACTCAGCTGGACTGCACCTCACCTCTCCCCGATCCTGTAACCAACCTCTTTACTAGCTGTAAGTTACCCCCCAAATAAACCTCCTTTCTAACTACATGGAGTTGCTTAATAAATTCCCCAATAGCACATGTGAACTCAGAGACTGAAGCAGCAAGCACAGGACCTCAAGGGTCTGCACCAGGTCCTCTGATTATAGCTTTCAGCTTGGTATTTTAATGGACTCCTGAGTGTGTGAATGAGTGGGTTGCTGACTCTTGTGGCTGCTCTTGAGATTCTTTTCTTTCTATTGGGCTGCCTTGTCCAGCCTGATGTGATGGTTTTGCTTTATCTTATATTTTATTTTGTTATGTTTGATTGTTATCTCTTAGAAGGCTGCTCTTTTCTAATGAGAGACATAAAGGGAGTGGATCTGGCGGGAGTGGAGGGGAGATGGGAGGAGTAGAGGGAGGGGAAACTAAAATCAGGATATATTGTATGAGAACAGAATCTATTTTTAACAAAAGGGAAAATGGGGGGAAAGATCATTTAGTTTTCTTTTATGTGTGTTTTTTGGGTTTGCCTGTGTGTTCTCTCTACTACATGTTTGCAGTGCTCACGGAGGTCAGAAGAGGGCATTGGATACTCTGAAACTAGAGTTATAGGCTACTGTCAGCTGCCAGGTAGGTGCTGGAACTGAATTCAGGTCCTCCGGAAGAGGAGCCAGGGCTCTTAAGTCTGAGCCATCTCCCTAGCACCACAAAACTGATCCCCCGCTGACTCAGAAAACATTCTGTTGCCTGACTTTTTCCACATGTAAAGGTTTGATTTTTCTGAAGTTTATTATATATGCTACGAAGATGCCAATGACCCTTATTTTCTTCTAGATTGGATATTGGTTTATGTCCACAATTTAATATAAGAAACACTTACTAAGCCAAGAACAGTGGTGTATGTCTTTAATTCCATCACTCTGGAGGCACACTGGTGAGTTCAAAGCCAGCCTGGACTACATAGCAAGTTCCAGGCCAACCATGGTTAGATAAACTCTTCCTCAAAAAACAAAAACAAAACAAAACACACTTCCTGTGTTTCTGTTATTGATTGGAAATGCTCTAGTGTGTCTAGACACTTAGACCAGTTTCACTGCTCTGGACTCCGTTGTAGAACCATGCCAATTTAATTTTAGTTCTTGAACTTGACTGTCTCTTGCTCACCTGTCTCCCACTATGACTCTTCTGTCTTGTTTTTAAAAATACAGCAATGGTTTTTAAATTTTATTGTGTGTGCCTGGGGGTGGGAGCTATGTATGAGATTCTTACTCATTTTTTTTTCATTTTTCTTCTTTCTTTCTTTCTTTCTTTCTTTCTTTCTTTCTTTCTTTCTTTCTTTCTTTCTTTCTTTCTTTCTTCCTTCCTTCCTTCCTTCCTTCCTTCCTTCCTTCCTTCCTTCCTTCCTTCCTTTCTTTCTTTCCTTCTTTCTTTTTTTTGGAGACAGGGTTTCTATGTGTAACAGTGCTAGTTATCCTGGAACTCACTTTGTAGACCAGGTTGGCCTCAAACTCACAGAGATCTATCTGCCTCTGCCTCCTGAGTGCTGTAGTTAAAGGTGTGTGTCACCACACCCAGCTTATTTGCTTTTTTAGTGGATGGAGGGCATAGTATGTATGTCACAGTAAGCATGGACAGGGCAGAGAACAAACTGCTTGATTTGGTTCTCCCCTGTAACATCTGTAATTCCAGCTCCAGAGGGTCCAACATGTGCTTCTCTCTCTCTCTCTCTCTCTCTCTCTCTCCCTCCCTCCTTCCCTCCCTCTCTCTCTCTCCCCTCTCTCTCTCTAGATATCTTACTCATACACACACACACACACACACACACACACACACACACACACACACACAATTAGTCTTCAAAAAGCGCAAAGTCGGATACCCATCTCTTAGAGTCCAACTCCAGCATTTAGGGACTATGCAGGGTTTGGTAAAGAAGGGTGGGGCCACTTATCATATGTGTGATCTTGAGAGTCTGTGCAAAACTGAACTTAGTTGAACCAGCTGCCTACATATCAGGTTCTAAGCCAGCCAGGGCCACATAGTTTGACCCCACGTAAAACAATTTAAAAACACGTAAGTCAACGGAACACATTTTATTAAGTACACTTGAAGGCGAACAGACTGAGCAGTAAGCTCACAACAGCTAGATAGGCTGATGTGTAATTCTAGGACCTCAGAGTGAGTTTGAGGACAGCCTGATCCACATATTGAGCTCCAGGCTACATAGTGAGACCCTAGTTTTTCTTTTTTAAGTTACTAAGAAGATAGGATGTCACCATCCCCTCCTTGCACTCCAGGGGCTGAAGTAAATCGAACACAGACTTATCAGGCTGGCGATGTATATTTGCATGACATTGACAACGAAGCAAAACAAACAAACAAAAAAACTTATGGAAACATAATAACCAAAACAGTAAAGGTAAATCTAAGCATACATTGTGTAACAGTTTCCTCGGAGGTTGAAACAGTCCATCTGGCAGGGGAGCCCCTTAAGCAGGAAAGTAAACCACTCAAAATAGCTTCAGGAAGTCCCTGAAACTGACCAGATTTGCTAGCTGCCCCCCTCCCAGAATAAGCAATAAAGCTGCTAAGAGTCACTCTCCGGTAAGCCAAGCTGCAAAGACTTGGACTAGACCAGTCGCCCTGAAGAAGCAGAAGCCAGCAGAGCTGCCTGGAAGAGTCGTTAGAAAGGACACTCTACAACTTACTGGGCGGTCTGCAGGCTGTGTGGTGCACTCCGGGCTCCCAGCTTTTGTGGGCTGTCACCTGTTCTGGAGTAGGCTCTGGTGATGTAACTGTCTTTAAGTCATTTCTGCTTCTATAAGTGACCCCTCACCCATATGCCCGTGAGTTGTTAGGGCCTGTGAGAAGTCCCATAAGAGACTACCAGTCACATATGCCATCAGCAGGAGTGTTTAATAAAAAATTCCAGCATGCTGGGGTCAAACCATCTGACAAAGTGGCAAACGGTGATCCAGAGAGAAGCTCGCAGGCTCCTTTTATGCAGGATTAGGGGAATTCCAGGTGTGGTTAAGTGGACTTTGAAGTGATTGGGTATAGACTCTTACTGGTACAGGAATCATTTTATAATTGGCTCAGGGTCTGTCTGTCTGCTGTGTCAGGGGTCTGTCTGAATGAAAACAGCAAGAACAGTTTCTGCTTGTGGCCGAGTAGGAACCTGATTGGCTACCAGACTGGACGTACTTCCTGAGGGTCTGATTGAAGCCATACAGGAGTCAACATAGGATGGTGTGGTATTATTGGGCAGAGGTCTTAACAAACTGGCCCTTGGAAAAAATTAAAAACAACAAAAACTGGCCCTGTCAGGATCAGTCCTGTATAAGAGGGGACAGCCACTTCATGAGTCACTCCAATAGAACTCATGGTTTATCACTCTGAACTTTGCTGGTATTTACTCTGGTCCATAGTGGGCTCCGCATCTGGGGTAAGTAGATGTGTGTGCTGCATCTCCCCTGGCAACATCTTGTCACACAGCACCATATCAATTCTTTACAATAGTTTAGATGTGGTGACTTGTCAGAGCACAGGAAGTCAAGAGCATCTGTCATATTCTGTCACCATCATTGAGGATGTTGAGTTATGCTATGAATGCATGCAGCTTTAATTTTGTTCAATACTACCTCTGAAATAAACTTTATTCCCTTTATTTTAAAGTATGTCCGTATGTCTAAAAATATGTTTGTAGGTCTGTACAAAAATCACTGATTTCGAATGTGTTTTAATTTGTTTTCAGCTAGAGAACTTTCTGGAACTTAAAATCAAATGCATGCCTTTAATCCCAGCACGAGGGAGTAGGGTGGGTCTTAAACGCCAGCCTGGTCTATACAGTGAGACCCTGTCTCAAGAAAACAAAAACAAAAACAAAAAACAACTAAATTGAACTGAACGTATTTATGGAGTCTCTAAGCCATGACTTAGTATGAAATTCTGGCCAACCTAACCTACCACTCCCTGGAACCCTGTTAGCTACACAAGCTAGGGATTTTCTTACTAGCACTAGTGTAGATCCTAATTGTTTGACGGACAAGAATAGTGTATATCCAGGTATCAGCATCAAGGACATTCCGGAAGTCATGACAGTTACGACCTTCCTAGTTTACAGATCCTGAAACAGTATATGATGTTTTTGAAAAGCATTTAATTACAGTAAAGATGATATATTAAGCCATTTTCTTGGTGTTATTTAAAATTAACAACTTGTGGCAGCCTGTCCCAAAATGAAAACCAACCAATCATAATGGAGGAACATCATTTTCCTTCAAGGTCAGTGACTTTCCTCCATATCAGACCTCTAGTGTGGTGTTTAAAATTTGCCATTATTATTAATATCTTTTTTTGGGGGGGGGTGTAGGGGGTCACTCTGTAGAGGGCTTGCCTAAAAGTTACAGAAAGTATACATTGTAAAGAAAAATTAGGGCGCTAAGAAAAAGAAGAAAGAAGTTGATTCCTGATCCACCCAGATGGAAACAGCTTCTTCTGCCATGCTTTCCCCATCACATTGGACCTCTTAGACCATAAGGCCACATTAATCCCTTCTTCTTCTTCCAGTCATCGGATGATGGTCGCTCCATCATGCTCTCCAGCGACAATCCAATGGTATCATTGAGCTCAGTGAAGAGACAAGCACCATATGCCTGTGGTGCCTGCATGCTGGAGGGGGACGAACCAGCAGGATGTCTAGCTTGTAGTTAATGGATGCCGTGGAAGTCATGAACTACTTGAACTATACACAAAAAGAAATTTTCATTGTGATTGCAGAAACAGCAAGTTAAATTTGCAATGCAAATAATTTTTTCCCCAAATCAAAGTTAAATTCTTGCAGTAAGTACAATGACTGCTTTTTTGGGGTTATCCTGCATTTCTAAGAGACCTTATCCTAGTCTTGAGATGAGGTTCTAGATGAGATCATTCAGCGTGTGGTCTGTGAAGACCGATTCCACGGCAGGTAGCTCAGCACCATTTCCCCTGAGAGTGAGGATTTCCAAGAGATGGTGTGCCAGGCTCATGTGAAATGCTCTTCAGTCTTGTGGGCTTACGCTGGCCACTTGGCAGTCACATGCATATCTGCTGAAGATGATGGGCTGCTGCTCAAGGTTGACAGGATGGGAGATCAAGGGCTTATCAAGCTTGAAAATGGAGTCACCAAGATAACACCCTCAAAGAGGATGTTCCAGAATACGGAAGAAATGCAGGCAAGGAAGGTAAAGCTGGGCAGAACAGCGAGCTCTGCACCAGCTCTAGTTCTGAGTCTGGCCTCTAGACAGTGGTTAAGCATGAAAACACGTAAAACTGAATGAACCTTCAGGCGCCGCAAGCTCGCAGGCTAAGCAGTTTGTAAAGAAACATGCTGCCACCTACTGGCCCCTCCGCTGCCGCCCCCCCCCCTACTGCGCCCCCCCCCTCCGCTGCCGCAGCAGCTCTTGCACCTGCCCGGACTGAGAAAATGTGTGGAGAGCGAGATGTCCTGGTTCTGACAGACGAGTAAGATACAGTTTGGCGTTTGAGAACAAACGCAAGAGTGACCAGGCAATGATAGAAGGGACCCTTTAACGGACACCCTGAGCAGCTTGGACAGACTCCATCAAGTGCAGCTCATTTGGGAACACAATGACTCGAAGACTGAACTTGAAGACTATCTGAAGAGACTTGCTGGTGAAGGCATGGCTGCTAAGAGAGAGGACATCTGGCAGTTCTTTGAAGAATTTCACTCAAAAAAGAGAAGGAGAGTGTGGGCTGCAGTATCGGTAGCTAGAGCGGAGGGTGATGCTTCCTCATTCAGGGCCACAAAAATGCCACCGTTCTGCAATAGAGACCTGTGTCTGCAATAGAGACTTGGTCCCCTTTCCGTCCTCCTGTGGCCTCAAGCTCTCTTCTCCTCCACAGTTGCCTCAGTGTTTATGCTGGTCTCTCAGTAAGCATCCTTGATAACTCAGCTAAATACACCACACTCGTAGACGTCACATCTCCTGTCCAGGATACCCAGGGGGGTTTTGCTTATATTTTAAGAAGTTTGATTTGATCTTGAGAAAGCAAAATACTTGCTTTTTTTTTTTTTTTTTTTTTTTTTTTTTTTTTTTTTTTTTTTTTTTTTTTTAGCAGTTTGTTCACAGATGTGTGTCCACAGGGCTATTGCCTCCTGGGTCCTCCGTGTCTTTCAGGTTCTCTTCCTGTCAGCGGAGCCTCTAAGGGGTTGGGGGGGGAGCCCATACCCTCTGCCCCCCATTATCACAGTGCCTTGGGTCAAAGCCTCCTCAGGCCTGCTGTGAGAGTCCTCTCACTGCTTTCCGAGGTTCAGTCATGGCTTAGAAGGGATTGGGAACTTTTCTCCTGACTCACCCTTGGAGTACTGGGACTGGGGTTCTGGAGTTGACGTCTGTCATAGGCAGGGAGGTTGACTCATGGCAGGATTGAGGAAGCAAGCCTTTGTTCTGAATTTCGTTGATGAATCTCAAGTGAAATTTTACCACCCTTCTTCTGGCTCAAATGTCAGCGTTAGTTCTGTAATGGACCCAGGGTCTTCGGGGACCCCACCCATATCGGAGTCCCTTTGCTGCTGCCTAAAAATAACAGATCCAACCCTGTGACATGTGGATGCTTTACAGAGTCCTCTGGTTTCTTACATTATCAGGAATATGTATAAGCCTGCATTAAAAAGGAACCTAACTGGGTATCGTTCTCTTAGGCAAATGTTATTGGAACCCCAGTAAATTATTGTTCCCCTTGAATCTGTGCTGAAGGCAGAGATTAATGACTGGTCTTAATGGTAGTGAGTGGGGCAGTGATACTGCCCTGGAAGAGAGACTGAAGATTTCAGACAAAGCCTTCAGCTACACACGTGTTGAGTTTTTGTGTAAACAGTGTGCACAACCACTCCCTTACTGATGGAAATCTGAAGATCTTCATGCAATCGTGTGTAAAACCCCACATTGAGGGAAGTCTCTCAGATGGTGTGAAATCTCTTTGAAGCTCCCTCAGTCTATGTGGAAAACATCTTTTGATTCAGAGTCCTAAGTTGCACCCTCCAGAGAAACAAGGCCTTCTGTAATACACTGTGAGTATATTAAAGGCATTTTAGGCCACATGTTATGGTGCATATTTGCGTGTGTGTGTGTGTGTGTGTGTGTGTGTGTGTGTGTGTGTGTGTGTGCACTGAGCTGGCCTCCTGGAGAGGGCGCCGTTAAAGTTTTACAGCTTGGGGATCTTCCAAGTCTGAGGCGATTTAAACTTGAGAGCTGCATTTTCCATGTGCCAGCATGTCCTCAAAGATTTTTGTCTTCTCAAATGTCTGACTTAAGCCACCCCAAAGTTCCTGTCTGCCTGTGACAGGTCAGAACCACAGCTCGCCGTAGTGTGAGTAGTGTTAGACAGGGAAGCCAAAGCGCCCGTGCCGAAGGTCTTGTCTAAGAAAGGCTCTCCTCCGTGTTAACCAGAAAACCTCTGTAGCTGTCCACAGCTGGCTTTCTTCCTGTCTGTATTGGGCCGTCTCTTCTTGTAGAGATGGTTTAGGCCAATATGTGGCAGCTGATATTAATGTATATTTTATGCAAAACAAAAGTGTGATACTAGTTGCTTTTAAGGAATTCTGGTACTGTATGATGAATTTCAAGTGAAATTCTACATTTTTGTAGAAATTATTATTGGACTTACATACTTCAATCAGGTTTCTGTAAAATCCAGATAAAACCAATTACAGATGAACAGTTTGTGGCAGCTTCTCCCAGGATAAAAACCAACCAACCTTAGTGGAGGAACATCATTTTCCTTCAAGGTCAGTGACTGGCCTCCATATCAGGCCTCTAGTGTGGTGTTTAAAATGTGCTATTTTTATATTTTCCCCCCTTGAGACAAGGCGTCACTCTAGTAGAGGGGCTGCCTAAAAATTACAAAAAGTAAAGAAAAATTAGGGAACCAAAAAAAAAAGAAGACAGACAGACAGACAGAAGGAAAGAGAGAAAGAAAGAAAGAAGAGAGAGAGGGAGGGAGACAGGGAGAGAGACAGAGAGACAGAGAGCAGAGAGTGAGAAAGGGAGAGGGAGAGGGAGAGGGAGAGGGAGAGAGAGAGAGAGAGAGAGAGAGAGAGAGAGAGAGAGAGAGAGAGAGAGAGGTTAAGGAAAACAACAGGACTTGCCTTGCTTCATTAGCCTCCTTCTCATGTTGGGGGCGGTTGTGCCACCTTGTGGTCATTGTATGCAACAACTACAAATTAGGTTTCTGACTTTCGGTTCAGTGCCTTTCTAGGAAAAAGAGGGAGCCCCTCTCTTAGACAAGTGAATGTGGGAATATGGAATCCATGTTCCCCAGCCATGGTCACTCAGAATGGCTCCAGAATAAACCAGCTCTCACTTCCTTTAAGATGAGTGTTGGGGGTGGGTCGGGGGTAGCCACCAGAGAAGACTGCTCAGACGTGGGTTTAAGCCAATAGAAAGTCTTTATTAGCCAGATGGCGACTACACTGGGTGTTCAGGACCCCTGTGTAGCCCCGAGCCTTTCTCAAGATGAGCTTTTAAGCGTGAACATCATGTTCCGGGCTGACATACTTCAGTTAACAAGAACAGTTAGCCAATAGCAGAACTACAAAGCCAAAAAAGCAAGGTTGGTACATTGAGAGACTTTCCTACAACTATGGACGTTGATGGATTAGGCCTTTGTTTTTTGTTTTAGCACGTGGTGGGTGCTATGTGCTGAGTTTTATGGCCTGAATGGTACTTCATCACGGTGTCAGTTGTGTTAAGGTCTGGGAGCCTGTTACAATAGAAATGTGGTTTCTGTGTCTACAATTATGATGCCACAACATGGGACTTACAGGACCGTCCACTTTTCACAGGCGGAATCACCAGCGTGGAAGCCAGAAATGGATCCCGCTGAGTCTAGACCATCTGATGTTGTTTCCTCAGATGGAGTGTTGATGAGTTCTTTTGGGGGTTCAGACTTCTCTGGGTTTGGTGAGCTGTCAGTTTGTTTATTCTGAGCTGCTTAACAAGGACCCTACCCAGATAAATAATGTTTTGGTCTGCTTTCAAAGTATTTGGTTTCAAGTATCTGGTGTGTTGTCTTTGAAAGCATTTTAGTCTAGACATTTGGAGTTGTTTGCTTGCTTGCTTTTCAGATCTCAAAGGCATTTCTGATCTGGTTTGCTTGTTTTCAGTATTTCATTGCTTTTGGAACTTGGAAGGCATTTTTTGTTTCTGTTTTGTTTGTCTTGGCTTTTGTTATATCTGAAATTGTTGATTTATTAACATTTGGCCATTGTTTTCTGACACACCTCAAATTCATAATTTTTTATTTTTCAACTATTTCTTTGGTGACCTTGCCAAACTTGTACCTTAGGGAAAATATGAGCAACGGATGATAATGACTCTGAAGGAAAGAGACACTTGTCCCCTCCCACCCCAAAGTGTGGAGGTGTTAGGGGGAGCACCACATGACCTGCAGTGGCCTCATGGGAAAATGCAACTTTCATATCCCATTCCTGGGTCAGAAGGAACTTTACTGGATCAGGTAGGAAACTGCATGTGGTGGACTGGTCACTCACTGTTTTGAGCTCTCTCTCATTTGCAAAAACCTGCAGGTTAATCCTGAGACTCAGTGGGAGAAGAGGGTCTTGCAAAGGCAGAGAAAGGTGATCCAAAAGCAGCACATAGAACTACTGACCCAAAACACAAACTCCCATGGCTACCATAGACAGGCGCGCGCACACACACACACACACACACACACACACACACACACACACACACGAAACAAGGTTTCCAAAAAGGAGATGTGGCTTCATGTGTGATAGTCATTAACCTGAAAGTATTTGAGCAATTTACACATTTACTACATCCAAACTGGTTTACTTTGTGTGTTTAACAAAATCTTAGGGGTAGGGTTGCTAAGGGTTAGGTGTTAAGGGTTACAGTTAAGTTTAGGGTTAGAGTTAGAGTTCGAAGGTTAGGGTCAGGGTTAGTGTTAGGATTAGGATTAGAGATTAGGGTTTTGGTTTAGGGTTAGAGTAAGCGCTAGAGTTAAACAAAGAATGAGTCTGACTGCATGAATGACTGATGGAACTACCTACATGGTTGTGGTTAGAGTTGTGGTTAGGGCTTAGTGTTGGGGCTAGGGTTAGCTTTAGAGAGATTCAGGGTTAGGGTTAGAGTTAGAGGACTAAGATTAGGCTTTGGGTGGGAGGGGTTAGGGTTTGGTTTGGGGAGAATTGATGTCAAATCATATCAAATGATTTTTATATCGATTAAGTATGTTTTACTCCAGCCCATTTTTTTTTTGTGTGTGTGTGTGTGTTAAGATTTCGTTATCAGGACTAGAGTGATGTCTCAGTGGTTAAGACCATTGCTGCTCTTACAGAAGACCCAGTTTCAGTTTTTAGCAACACCATGGAGGCTCACCTTTAGCACCAAGTAATGGATCTGACTCCCTCCTGTGGTATTGGGAACTAAGCATTCTTGTAGGCCACATACATACATGCCAGCAAAACAATCATTCACATAAAAGTAAAATTAAAAACTACATTGCCCACATAATTCCAGTGCCTTCAGAAAGGAGCTTCTGGTGCCTGAGGCCTGGAGTCCATGTCAGTTAAAGGAGATCTGAAAGCAGTAGTGAATGGGCAGGATCAAGAATGTTTGGAACCTTGTTGGGATAGTTCTCCTCCATGTTCAAGGAAGGACTAAAGCCGATGGCATGGACAGCTGATGGAGTTACCTACAGGGTTGTAAAATCAGTGAGATTTCATCTCAGTCCTTGCCAACCCCCTCCCATACCCGTGGCATTCATCCAACTCACCTCACTGTCCTAAAATCAGTCACTGAACTCCAAAGAACCTGTATCACACACTGACACATTACATATGTTCATGCTGAAATATTGTGAGTTCAAGGTGTGTCTTATTCCTTGCTGACAGCATCTGAAGCTTGATCTTTGTTACAAGATGGGATATCTTTTGTTACAGCATGTCTAAAACAAGATACTTGTTCTTCTTCAGAGCAGAGGGAGTTCAGGGTTTCCCAACATATGTTTCCTTTTTTTTTTGAGACAGGGTTTCTCTGTGTATCCCTGGCTGTCCTGGACTCGCTCTATAGACCAGGCTGGCCTCAAACTCACAGAGATCCACCCACCTCTGCCTCCCAAGTACTGAGATTATAGATGTGTGCCACCACCACCTAGGTATGTTTCCTATTCTTTCCAAGCGTGATTGTAACAGGTAACATTCACCAGAGATGAAAGCAGAAATTAGGTTTTGTGTACTAGCTCAAAAGTTAGATTCCTTTGCAATTTGTAAATAAACAAAATGGTAAGAGTAACTGGGTGCCCAGGAAATAGAGGTTTTAAAAGCATAGAGGTAAGGATAATTTTACTTAGATATTTCACATCTTAGGGAATATTTGAACAGTGTTTGCCCTCCCAAGTGATCAGTTGACCTTGAAGCCTAGCTTCCTTTGAAACCATCTAAATTGTCTTTTTCTGTCTGTCTATTAATGCAATATCTCGAGAGATGGCTCAGCAATTAAGAGCATGCGTTGCTCTTCAAAGGACCAGAGTTCAATTTCTAGCACTCATGTTGGGTGACTCACAACTGCCTGTAACTCCAGCTCCAGGGAATCCAACTAATCTGGCCTCCTTAGATACCTACACACACACACACACACACACACACACACACACACACACACACACTTAAAAATAATGAAAAAGAAATATCTTCCCTCATTTAAAAATAATTCATTTCTGATTGATGTATTTGCATGTGTACATCGAGTGTATTTCATGGTTTGGTTCATGTATACATTAGGTAGTGATCAGCTCAAAGTATTTGTCATATTTATCTTCCTAAACTTTTGTTATTTCTCATAGTGAGTACGTTTCTAATTCTGCTCTCCTGACCCTGACACTAAATAAAATGTTCTTCTAGCATGTTGCTGAAAGAGGTAAGGAGGTTGCCGGAATGTAGCCACGGCATTCATTTTATACAAAAATTACTTAGACATTGAAGCCAGAATGTGTTTAATTTAGGATTTACACAAATTATTTCAACTTGTAATCTCCACTGCACCTCTCAATCACTCTAGCTTCTAAACCAGTTGTATTATTTATTTCGTAAGTAAATTTAACAAGGCTAGGCTCAGTGCTACACACCCGTAGCCCTGGAACTTTAGAGGTGGGGAGAATCACCTGAGCGCAAAGGTTCCAAATCAGCCTGGGTGATAGAGTTCTACCCTTATCTCGTTAAATAGTTTAATACATACATCAGTACTATTGCCGCTGCTAAAAGCCGTCCCTCCCCTTGGAAAAGGGAGCTGATCAGTCTAGTTCCAGCTTCCAGGGCAGTTGGATGAAGCCACAAGGGAGGGACGAGGCACATACAGCTCAGGGCAGCACTGGGGCTGGACCCCACAACCCCAGAACAGAAGCTGGAAGTCCCACAGCACTGTGTACTAATCATTGTCTCCCCAGCACTGTGTACTAATCACTGTCTCCCCAGCACTGTGTACTAATCACTGTCTCCCCAGCACTGTGTACTAATCACTGTCTCCCCAGCACTGTGTACTAATCATTTTCTCCCCAGCACTGTGTACTAATCACTGTCTCCCCAGCACTGTGTACTAATCACTGTCTCCCCAGCACTGTGTACTAATCACTGTCTCCCCATCGGCCATCACCTCTTGCCCCTCAACAGCTCTGAATCACGAGTTCATCATTCCTTTGATTTTTCACTTGTGTGATTTTCTTATATCTGAGCGTACACCTCAGAACAGCACACAGTTTAGTTGCTTTACTGTTGCTTTGTTGATGGGACGATAAATTAACCCCGTCTTCAGCTGCTTTCCTTCTTCCTTCCCTCACACGGGGTTCTTATCTCTAAACACTCAAGTCTACGTCACATTACTCAGAGGCATGTTTTCTATTTTTATAATTATGTTTTATATTTTGGTCTTATTTCTTTCAACCAACAAGAAGCAATGTTTGATCACCTCTATTTTACAAACTTTTAATTTTTTAAAGATTTTAGTTTATTTGGGGTGTATGAGTGTCTGCTGGCATGTATTTATGTGCACCACATGTGTGCTCTGTGCCCACAGACACAGAAGAGGGTGTTAGGTGCCCCAGAACTGTAGTTACAGACAACTGTGAGTTGCCATGTGGGAGCTGGAAGTCAAACCTGGTTCTGCAGAAACAGCAAGTGCTCTTAACACTGCTGTGTCTTTCCATAACTAACTTCTCATAACACGTCTCTTTGGCAGGTGGGACGAAGAATCTTGAAATGAAAGATGATTCTGGGTGATCCTGGTAGACCCTAATGTGATCAGAGAAGTCTTTATAGCGAAAGGCAAAAAGGCCCAAGAGTGAGAGGAGAAATGAGGAGAGAAGAAGGGAAGAAAACATGACATAGCGTGAGGCCAAGGTCAAGGAATGTGAACAGCTACAGAAGCCGGAAACACAAGGACGTAGGTTCCCCACGCATATTCCGGAAGTAACCGGCCTTGCCAACACTTTGATTTTAGTCTGCAAAGCTCATTTTGGCATTCTGACCCTAAGAATCATAAAAAAAATTTTAATTTGGAATATTTAAAAAAATCTTAATAGGAGACTAATATAGCAAGCGACAAAGATAGGAAAGTTGGATAAATGTAAACGGCTTCTTATTACAAACCCCTTTCTCTTCTGCTGAGGTTGTGTTCAGATAGACTCTTCACAGAGTGAATGTATGTGATGAAACACATGTAACCACTCCAATATGCTGAGCATTATAACTCCATCTACCTTACTTTGCTGTGTTCACAACACATTAGGTTACCGTTAGGAAAAGTCACCAAACACCATACACACAAACGTAAATATACATATGAACAGATATATAACTATATACATGTATATATACATATACATAGTTATACATATGTACACACATTAACATATACAAATGCACATACACAAGTATACATATGTAGACACATAAATATACACATGTATACACACAAACATAAACACACAGATGTACACACATAAAATACACATGTACAAGAACACATAGATGCATCTACATAAAAATAGATATATACATGTAAACACATATAAACACACACATTTACACACACAAATTAAAATCACCCCATGTAAATATATGTATGTTCACAGAAGTATTCACATGTATATGCACATAAATATATATATGTATGCACACCTAAATATATATATGTACATCATAATTATAACACATGTACACACACTTAAATATACAAATAAGCACATAAAAACACATCTACATAGATATAGATATACACATGAGCACACACAAAAATACACATGTACACATATCTAAATATAAAGATGTACACACACTAATATAATAGACACAGGCAATACACATGGACATATAAATATACACATATAAACACACAAATAAATATGCACATGTACACACATTGTATAAACATGTACACAAATATTAACAAACATATGCACATACAAACATACTCATGTACACACACCTAAACATACATATGTACACACAAAATAGACATATAAATGTACAAAACACAAAAATAGATATACACATGCACACATACATATATACTTGGACAATATAAATATACACAGCAGTTTAGTCCATTATTGTCATGGCAGCATGCAGGCGGACATGGTGCTGGAGAAGGAGCTGAGAGTTCTACATCCCGATCAGCAGGAGGAGAGACACTGGGCCTTGCTTGAGCTTCTGAGACCTCAACACATGCCTCCCTCACCGCCCCACAATGACACGTTTCCTCCAACAAGGCACACCTCCTCCCTCTCAAGTAGTGTTATTCCTTGATGACTAAGCATTCAAATGTATGAGCCTATAAGGGCCATTCTTATTCAAACCAACACACATGTACACAAATGTACACACGTAAATACACACACATAACAATAATTATACACATGAACATATGTGTATACACACATTAATAGACACATGTACACACAAAAATACACATATACATATGTGAGCATACTTAAATATACATATATGCACAAATATATACATATACATAAAATATACACATGAGCTGAGTGGTGGTGGTGCACATCTTTAATTCCAGCTCTTCATGAGTTTGAGACCAGCCTGTTCTACAGAGTGAGTTCCAGGACAGCCAGGGCTACACAGAGAAAACCTGTCTCAAAACCAAAACCAAATATATATATACACATGTACACACATATACACACATTAACATTCACATGTAGACACACATAAACATACAGATGTACACACACATATATACACATATACACACAAGTAAACATAGAAAAACACACACATAAATTTTACATGTTCACACACATAAATACAACATACATACAATATTAAACATACACATGTACATACATAACATACTCATGTACACAGATGTAGATATTCACATATATACACATAAATAAACACATATACACACAAATAATTATACAAATGTACATACACATGAAGATAGACAAGCACACAAATGTACACACAGATCGGTATACATATGTATACACATAAATATATGCGTGTGCACAAAAATGACTATACCCATTACATCCATGTACACACATGTCATACACGTGGGCATACTTAAATATACACATGTATACACATAAAATACTCACATCAGTATATACATGTATACAAATATAAACATGTACATGCATAAATGTAGACATTTATGTGTGGAAGACAGGACAGAAAATTAAGGTATGGCATCCTGCTTACTTATGTGGACACAGCGTGTGACACACTGAGACAGTGTGTGACAGATGAGACAGCGTGTGACAGATGAGACAGCGTGTCACAGATGAGACAGCGTGTCACAGATGAGACAGCGTGTGACACGCTGAGACAGCGCTCGTTCTGCAGAGGACAAGGGCGGATCCAGCTGGAGGCAGTGGACACTAAGAAAACCTCACATTGCGGCACACAGGGTCAAACATGGGCTCAATGTATCCTGATCTCAGGTGCTCACCCTAAGAAGAGCAGGAAACAGTGGGGAGCAGAAGGCTGCTGGAGGTGACATGCTCTCAAGAACGAAGTTGGAGGAAACTGCTCGCCGTGGAGAGAGGCCTTGGGATGAAACCACACAAGTACACTTGGACACACCTGACCGCCAAACAGTCTGGGTACAACCTAACATTCAGGGTTTGATAGCCACGCATGGACTCTGCTGTCTTCAGGCCCGGTCTGTCCTGAGCAAATCCTGGACAACGTGTGGGTCTCACCTGGGAGCCAGACAAACCCTGTACCTGAACAATCTCTACTCACAACATGGTTTCCTGTGCCAACGACAGACATCAGAGCAAAGGCCACATCCTGGTATCAACACTGGCTGGGCTGTTCCTTGATCATCAAGGATTCTACGAACATCTCAGGTCCAAGTGTGTGTGTGTGTGTGTGTGTGTGTGTGTGTGTGTGTGTGTGTGTGTGTGTGTGTACTGAACCCTGTCTTATCTAATCCAACCACATCGAGGGAATCAGGAACACACTATGGCCTTAATGCTGTCCTGGCTGATATCTCAAGCTGCACCTTGAAATCATGGACCAGATCTGACCTTGACTTCAGGAGATGAAGACCACAAATTGTCCTTAACTGTGATCCACTCTAGATGCTGTACTCCAAGAAGGTAGCATCAATTTTGTCAAAAATGACTGGTTGTCTGAGACTGATATCAGGGTACATGTCATATCCTGGCATTCATGGTTAAAAGGTGAGTAGTGAACCACCAATAGCCTGGGCCCACCTTAACTTTCAGAGTGTGTACATCCTACCCAGTCTGAGCTGAGACCATATCCTTACCTCAAGGGAACCAAGAACACACCAGAGCCTAAATGGTAGCTTGTCCTCACCCTTCTCACAAAGCAGCTAGGGCTGTTCTCAAATTCAAGACTTTGTGTGTTATAACCTGTTATCATTTCAGTGTATATAATGTCCTTGCCTCAGTGAAGCCAGGTCCATACCAGGGCTCACTTGATGACCTTGTAGCATGCTCAGTGTCAAAGTCAGTTGGACTATACCCTCAACCAGTTTGAGTACAGACCTGATCCTGAGCAATACATGGTGCATTACATGATGACCCATCTGCTCCAAAAGCTTGACACAACTGATCTTGAAAATTTCTTTGGTGAAGACTGACATCAGGACACAGGCTGCAGGGCACCACTGGGTGTTACCTTGGAGCACCACGTCAGTTGGGTCCACATTGACATGAAGGGTGGCACAGCAATCCCCCTTCTTAAGGGTCAGCCATGTCCCGGCTCCACCGTGCCTTCATGAGAGACAAAGCAGAATACTGGTGACAGAGAGAATGCAGCTCCAGCCATAGGTGAACCATGGACTTGACAGAGAGCCCCAGGCCAGTGCAGGGCTAAGAAGAGCACACCGGACTGCATCACCTGAAGGTGCATGGGGACAACGAGCTTGCATATTTGAGTATGGTAGGATCATTCCTCCACACACTCAGTCATTAGGAGCCAAAAGCAACAGACAGGACAAGTAAGAGAAGCTTCTTCCATGAATCTATGTACCTCACAGCTGGGCGTTCTTTGCAAAAGCTACTAAGGATTCATCCACACTTTACTTATCCATTCATGTCTTTATTTGTGCATTGAGTACTTATTCACTATTAATCTGTGAAAAGCTGAATGCATGGTCATTTTTGAAATTCTCAGGTTGAGGTACATGAGGTCAAGGTATCCTCACAGGATGGCTGCCTGCCATAGTTACATAAGTGGTCTTTGCCTGAGCTGTGCAGATACCACTGGGGAGGGCAGGATTCAAAGCAGGACAAAGTGTCATGGTGGGTTTTGGCGGTTTTGTGGGTTGAACACACCCTGAAATTGATCATCTGAGTGACTCCTCAGTGAGAGGTACTTCTTATTTGGGACCTTAAATGGGGACACTGATGTAGTGAGGTGCTGGATGTGTTCCCATCTAAGACTGCTCACCCTAAGAAGAGCTGGAAACAGCAGGGATCAGAAGACTGCTAGAGGGTGACATGCCGCTCAACAAAGTTAGAGGAAACCGTCTGCTCCCCATGAGAGAGTCCTTGGGATGAAGCCACACAGGTGTAGCTGGACCAGGACTCCAGCCTCCAGACCTGAGAAGGACAAAGTTCTGCTTTTTCCGTGCCTATATTTGACCATTATTCATAGTGTGGCAAGGATAGGTAGGCAAGCATCTGTAGGTCCAGATGTCAGGGCTTCCCTGATGGCCTCAGTCCTGGTGGTAGCAATCTCCTTGACTCAGAGGGTTGTCCCAATATAGGAACAACCATCAATGTCACTGTAGCGGAAAACACCATCACAGCACTCTCCCTCTGAATTTCATATTTAATTTGTCTATATGTTATCATTTTAGGTATGTGTTGTATGTGTGTTCATGTATGGGCTCCTGTCTGCATGTCCATGTTCATATGTGTTAAAGTACACATAGATGCCATCCAAGACGGCACATGTCTTCCTGTATCAACATGCACAAAATTGTTTTTTGTTTTTGAGATAGGCTGATTGTATGTTCACGCTTTTTCTAATGAAACCAAATCACCACGTGTATACCCTCTCACTATGCTGGGACACTGGGCTCAGAGAATTGTGAAAGCTTCCTTGTTCCCCATGATGCTTTTGTGTTCTGAGAAGCTAGGCTAAGACAGGAAAGACAGGAGCTCCCCCACGAGTCCATGATCTTCACGCCATGGGCTCCCTATGCGTAGAGCTCAGAGGTTATTTTCATTCTGCATCCACACTTCATCTGTTTATCACCTGTGTACCTATCCGTTCATATCTGAGGTGCTGGTGCTTCAAGTTCAGGCATCCAGCTCTCATGCTAGACTAGGACTCTCCTCGGATCCTCAGCAGAACTCAACACTGAACTCTAGTGATGGAACGTCTGCAATCTTCTCTGTGCCCCAAATCCCAGATGCAGTAAACGGCATCCTCTAGGCTAACTGGCAACAAGAAATCCTTGCTGGCAAAGCCAGCTGCTGAAGTGACTGGGCAGTGTGTGGGCTCCTTCCACTGGAGCTGAGGTAGGGGCGTCACTGCCTGTCTCCCTGCTCCCAGAGCTGACATGGCCTACTGTAGGAAGAGGACTGGATGTGAGGTGATTCTCAGGGAAGAGTGTTTGAGCAGGATGCAGGCTACACCTGCAAGGTTCTCTGAGGATGCTGACGATGGGCTGGCTCAAAAGGAAGGATGGGCAGTGTAGGGAAGAACATGAAAGAGTGGACACCTTTAGAGATGCTCAGCGTGAGACAAGGGCAGTCCTCTGTGGCCTCATGGGTCATTGCCATGGTGAGATATGTGGCTGAGGGTTGAGAGAGCACAGAGTCCACCGGAGTTGGCAGGGATACAGAAGTAGGAGCAATTGGGTAAGGAGGTCGGGGCTGTGTGGTGGTGGGTCAGGAGGTCAGGGCTGTGTGGTGGTGGGTCAGGATTCCCCCTTTCTGGAATGAAGACCTAATTTAACCCTAGCATGATGGACAGTGAGGAAGGAGCCTTAGAGGCTGAGTCACAAGGAGGGCTTGGAAGTATCTTTTACCAAACAGGACAGTGCAGTGCCTGTTTTTAAGAAGAGATGGTGGCAACGTGGATCAGAGGGATGTGTGCAGAGGAACCAGGCATGGAAGGACACAGGGAGATGACATCCACAAGTCAACAGAGAAAGTGGCCACAGAATGACCACACCCAGCCTGCACAATCTGAAAAGACTCCGGCTCCAGAGAGGTTGCAGATGAAGCTTTGCTGTGGTGCCCTGATCCAGGAACAACTGTGAGCTATGGAAGTCCACAGTGTCCAGGCAGGTGGAAGATGCTTCTCAGAGTCCTGTTGTCCGGAAAGGCCGAGAGACTTTGTTCTCCACAGCAGCCATCTTGTCGTTTGTGCCCATGGTTTGTCAAGAGTGTAACTGAAGGCAGGGACCCAGCAGTAGACCCCCACTGCAGGGCTCTACCTAACCCTGTGCATTATTTATCCCATTCAAATTAAATGTTACTTAGCTCTGGTGATTATACGTGGGAGTACACGTCGAGGACATAGGCATTCAAGTGTGAGTGCAAGCAACAGCCAGATATCGATATCAGGTGACTTTCTCAATTCCATTCCTCCTTACTGTTTTGAGACAGGGTGACTCTGGGCTCAGCGCACTGCTACAGGAAACACTCTGCCACAGCAGCAGAGTCCCTGGGCCTGGGCAACAGGCTCGGCTCACTGTGGGGATGCATGGACATTCATTGCTTCCCCCAGCCTTCACGAGGAAGCACAGCTGTGGTGGTAGCAGGGAGGAGCCACAGTTGGGCTCTCTGCTGTGCTGTCGGGCATGCAGCCTGTCATGACTTGTTTAAAATGGAATGGTGTTGACGGGCATGCCCGTGGACCAAAGATTTCATTTCCCTCTACCCAGAAACAATAGACGGCAGCCTGAGAGTAAGGGAACCAAGTGAACAAAGCCTCAGCTGACATGGCTGGGCAGAGTGACGCTGGGAATTGTGAGAGACAGATGAGGAGCTGTCACCTGGCCTTCCCTCCTGGGGCTCAATGTCCTGACAGAGAGGAAGGTGTAGGCAGTTCCCAGGGAAGCAACTGAGACAAGTCATAGGCTAATAATTGTCTGAACCTCTTTTAGGGCTCTTGAAATCAGTAGTTAGAAAATGTGCGTGGTTCATAGCAACTGGAATGCCTGGGCACCCTTTAAGATTCTCAGAATCAGTGATGTCAGGCCACTCTGACATAAGAGTAGGAGTCATTGCCATGGGAAAGCAGTAGGCCTCGGTGTGAGGGCAACACAGTGTCCACTGGGGTTGGCTGCGCACCTATTAAAAGTTGGGCAAGATGGCTGCTTGGTGGGCTGGGAGATTCACATACTTTCAGGCTGAAAGCTACATCCAGATTCCCTGTGACATACTGTTCATAAGTCGACCTAAATGGGGTGACTGGTTCCTGATATGTCTGTGATCTAACGTGACAGGATTCCTGGTGAGACATCAGAGCAGCAGAAATGCAAGAATGTCTGCAGAGTGGCATGTCATATCAAGTCTCAGGGAGAGGCCTCTGGAGAAACCTGTCCATTCAGCACCTGGACTGGGTCAAGGCTCTGGCCCACAGAAGGTTGAAGATCAGCTATTTATACTACCCGCCAGTGACATGCCCTTTTGGGAGCACATGCTCCCGACATAGGTAGGTTTGTTCATTGGGACCTTCCCTTGACCTTCTCTAGAGATGAAGCTTCCTGGCAACAACCATATTTATTCTACTCACGGGGCCATTGGTCTTGAATGACTGATGCTAAAGATGTCACAGAAAACACCAATCTGGAATGTACTTTTCATGCTTGTACTTTTACTTATTGAACGTGTGTTCATATATTGAGGACAATTCTGTGTGTAAATGTGTATGTGTGTATGGGGTGTGTCTGTTGTTTTCCTCCACTAATCTTCACCTGTATTTGTTAGAAAAGGAGACGGCAGCTGAGACAGAGCCAGCACCTGACTCCACTTTCCAAAATGAAGCAGGGTGAAGCTCTGCGGTTATGCTGTTCTTCAGTGAGTGACGACGGTCTCAGAAGTCATCAGCGCCACGCAGGCCAAGGAGGGAAAACCTCAGGGCATCCTGCTTTCCGGAAAATCCCATTCCAAGTTGTGTTTAATGATGGTGAAGGGCCAGGTTAGAGGCCAAAATTTCCAATCAGCTCTGTCCCCAAAACCCACGGTGCTGCAGCTGGTGGAAGGTATCCTGGCAGTCGGGAACCAAGGAATACCACAAAGTCACACCGCACAACAAACCTCACACAAGAGATTTAGTGGCAGGGAAACAACCTGGGGAGCGGCCGCCTCTGCTCAGGGGAGAAGCAGCAGAGAACCGAGCAGAAGGTGGGGTTTTCATAGAGTTTCTTGGGAGGAGGGGGGATTTTCAGGGTTGAGCTTCCCGGGGTGGGGATTCCTGGGATCTCAAGTCCGGACCTTGGGCTTTTTGCTCTGTAGGGTGGGGGCAGGGTCCAGCCCTTAGGGCAGTTAGAGTGTTCTGTGGGTGGAACCTGGCAGATGGAGGTCCTCGGGGGAGGGGCCTGGCCACTCACGTGCCTTGAGGGGCTTAGAGATGGAGCTCTGCAAGGCTCTTGACAAGAGAATGCTGGTAAAGTGAGCAGCAGAAATGACAGACCAAGGTCTGAACGTTGTCCACTTGGGCTGAGTAGGCCCCGTCCCCACCAGCCTTCCTCCTCATCTCCGAGGTGAAGTCCCCTGCAGGAGGACCACAGGGTGTGAGTCGTTCCCACGAAACGATTATAATTGAAACCTTCAGATTCTCCCCTAAGAATGAGTCCAAAATATACCTGTGTTGGTGCCTAGACAGCCTTTGAGCTCCCTGAGCAGAGTGAGGCCTGGCCTCTGTGACCTCACGTAATGCTGTCATAGTCACGTGTGTGCCCTTGACCTGCTGGAAGCACAAGTCCATTTTAGTGGGCTGTGATTCAAAACCAGAACAAAATCTCTTTCCGGTAAGTTGGTCTAGAAATTCTTTGTAGGAAGACCTGATATTAAATCAGTGAGTGTACTTGGCAGGTAGCTTTCTTGAAAGGGGTCACTAAGGCACACTTCATTGTTTGAGGGGTTTTTGAAATACAACACATGTGAAATCTTGGGAAGAGTTGCAATAGTAAGCACCAGGGGAAACCCACCCTCACATTGCATGGCCATGTCTGACACACATGGAAAGGACGCCATCTGCTGTTTTATTTTTGTCATAACGCCGCACCTTAATCTGCTAGTTCAGCCTACAGGTGCAACTCCACGGTTACCAGCCTGCTTCACAAGCAGCAGCATGGCCGCTCTGGCTGGTTAATGTTATTTAATCAATGCAAATAAAAACTTGGGGTTCACAGTGTGATTAAATATCCCCCAGCAACCATCACTACACTATGGAAAGAGCCATGTGAAGATCTATAAAAGCCATGTGTTCCTCAACAAGACAGCCTCAAGACAAATGGAGGATTGGGTTCTGCTGTTTCTATAACTACCTGTGATATTCCCTCATGGTATCAGAAGGGAGGAAAAGTTGAATGGCACCCTGTTGGGACACTCTTTGGGTCTCTCTACTTGGAAACAACAATATTTCCACATGAGTTCATAAGGACTCTCCATGACAGTCAGTCACCTACAAAACAGGAAGAACTTTCCCAACCACCTTTCTCTCCTACTTATTTTATCTTTCTGTTTGTGTAGTGTGTTATATTTTATCCGGACTGGGTGCTGTATGGGTTGGTGTCTGTTCACATTTCCCTGGGGACATGTCAATGTTCTGTGTGTATTTGAGATCCCAGTGAAGGACAATCAGGACTCTCCTATCAATATTCACCTGTTAATTTTTTTTTCTGAAAGACTGAATGAAGATCAAGGTCAGTGACAAAAGAGCTTTGGGTAAATCTGGACTCAGAAGGATCCACAGCCCCAACCCTAAAGAGAAGAAGGTAGTGACAGTCCCAGATGATCAATGTACACACACTAAACCCCAACCACAAAAAAGCCTGGATACAGCCATACAGCGAAGGTAGCCCAGGCCAAATAAATTCTGAAACAAATAAACAAACAAAAACATGCTAACAACCAAAAGAGAAAGTAACCCAGAATCCAAAGATGTCAAAAAGTATGCTTGGGCATAAGGCTGATGAAACCTGAGAATAAAGCCAGAGCTTCAATAAGCATTGTCTTTACCTTCACCCAAAGAGGTCTAGACTGAAACTAAGAATAAAAATTTGCATAGGCAAAAACATGAACTGAAAGAGGGCTGAGTCAAAACCTGACCCTGAACTGAGAAGAGAAATATGAAATGAAAGACTCCCAGCCAAAGCAAGAAAAGAACGCCCAGGCCTAACCCTTACCATAACTGAAGTTTGGGCCTGAACCAAGAAGAGAGGTTGGCCAGCCCTGCCACTCCAGAAGCCCAGGCACAAACAAAAGATGTGGGCCTGGGCTGTTTCTTCAAGTGAAAGAGGCCTGGGCCAAAGCAGGAAAGGAGTGTGCTCAGGCCTAACCCTTTTCCTGACTGAAATCAGGGTCCATACCAAGAAGAGAAATGGGTCCAGGCCCATATGTGACCCTGAAGAAGCAATGGCCCCCAAAATGAGAAGCTGGCTCAGGCCAATCTCTCAAAAAAAGTGAAATGCCTTGGGTAACCCTCACCATGAATAAGCCTGGGCTCAAACCAAGAAGACAGGTGAGTCTGGCCTAGTCCTTTAATGAAGGATACCAAGGAAATATGAATGCCTGGCCCTAATCCTTGTCCTGAAGGAACCTGGGCACAAACCAAGAAAATGAGTGGGCCTTGGGCAATTACTGTCTCTGCAGAAGTAATAGGAGAGACATTGCTTAGAGAAGAGACTAGGCAAAACCAAAAGTGGAAATGTTACTGGGCCAACCACTGACCTTGCTGAAGATAGGCCCTGTCTTAGTTAGGGTTTCTATTGCTGTGAAGAGACACCATGACCATGGCAGCTCTTATAAAGGAAAACATTTAATTGAGGTGGCTCAGTTTCAGGGTTTCAGTCCATTATCATGGCAGGGAGCATGGCTGCATGTAGGCAGATGTGGTGCTGGAGTAGTAGCTGAGAGTCCTACATCTTTCAGGCAATAGGAAGTTGACTGAGACACTGGGCAGTATACTGAGCATAGGAAACCTCAAGTCCACCCTACAGTGACATACTTTCTCCATCAAGGCCATACCCACTCCAGCAAAGCACACCTAATAGTGCCACTCCCAGTGAGACTCTGGGGGCCAATTACATTCAAACAACCACAGGTCCAAAATCCTAAAATCAAAGGAATCCCCAGCCAATGCAATGAGAGAAATGGGCCAGACTAAATGCTGGCACTGTGAAGCCCAGTTTTAAGAGGTAAGCTAAATGGAGTTTAGTCCAACTTCATATGAGAAATCCTCCCACTCCAAACACTGACCTTCAAATAGCCAATGACCAAGCTTTGCATAAAAGGAGTACAGGTGAACCAAGACAAGAAATGTACTTGACCATAAAACTGATTATCAGTAGAAACCTGCAACCCACTGTGCAGGAATTAAACTTTTAAGTCCTTAACCTTATGGAAATGTGGGTAGGAACCTCTGTTCATCCAACACAGGATGCATTCTCACCAGAAGGGGTCCAAACCACCACCGTCTTTGGTTTTAATGTTTATTGCTGTGAAGACATCATGGTCCCAGCAACTCTATATAAAGGAAAACATTTAATTGGAGCTGGCTTACAGTTTCAAAGGTTTGGTCCATTATTGTCATGGCAGGGAGCATGGTGGCATGCAGGCAGATGTGGTGCTGGAGAAGGAGCTGAGAGTTCTACGTCTGGATCCACAGGCAGAAGGAAGAAACATTCCTACTAGGCCTGACTTGAGCTTCTGAAACCTCAAAGCCCTCAGTGACATTCCTCCAACAAGGCCACACCTACTCCAACAAGGCCACATCACCAATAATGCCACTCTCTATGAGTTTATGGGGGACATTTTCATTCAGCCACCACATTCCACTCCCTACTGCCCATAGGTTTAATGCAAAATGCATTTTTAGTCTATCTTCAAAAGTCCCAATAGTCTATCACAGTCTCCACAGTTAAAGGTCTCTGACACTCAAGGCAATCTCTTAACTATAACCCATGAAAAATCAAAATGAAAAAGCAGATCACATACTTTGAACATATAATGGCACAGGATATACATTACCATTCCAAAACATAGGGAAGGGAGCACAGTGAGGAAATATTGGATCAAAGCAAGACCAAAAACCATCTGGGCAAACTCCAAACTCTGCATCTCCATGTCAGATGTCAAAGTGCTCTTCAGATGTCCACTCCTTTCAGCTTTCTTTCTCTTGGGCTGGTTCCACTCCCTGTTAGCAGCTTTCCTCGACAGGTGTCTCACAACTCTGTCATCTCCAACATCTTGGGGTCTCCAACCAAGGCAAATGAGGCTTCATCTTCACAACTTCACACAATGGCCTCTCTGGCCTCCATTCAGGGACACCCCTGACACATGCCTGGCCTCAGTGGCTTTCTTTAGTTGCAGAGGGAGATTCCTTCTATCCTCGACTCTAAAGCCAGAACTGTGTAGCTAAATTTGCCAAATTCTTCTGCTTTGGGGGACTGAAACATGACTCCTTGATCAATTACATCTTCACCAGCTTTCTATTTTCTATGGTTTCCTCTACTGCCTAAGCTTGGCTATCCTGGAACTTGATCTGTAGACCAGGGTGGCCTTGAACTTAGAGATCTGGCAGCCACTCTGCCTTATGAGTGATGGCATTAAAGTTGTGCACCAGCACATCTGCCCTAAGTTTTCTTTAGTTCCTTTTCACAAAATGAAAGCTTAACTGGGTGGTGTCTTGCTCTGAGGTCACCACTCCCTTTATTCCAGTTAGCATCTGACATCTGTTTACACTTCCTGGTACCCCTTTTCTCCTCAAACTATACATTTTGTATTTTGTCTTGCTCAGCTTTTTTCTTTTCATCACAAATCTATGTAAGAGTGAACACTAAGAACAACACAACAGTCAATACTAGGCTGCTTTGAGATGTCCTCTGCTAATGTATTAATTCAAAACTCTTCAATTTAGCCTTCAGCAAACTTTTCAGACAAGGGTAAAAAGCAGTCACATTCTTTTACAAAATATCACAAGGACAGTCATTAAGTCACATACAAATATTCTTCTCCTCTGAAACCTCTTGAGCGGTGCTCCCACAGTTCAAATCCCCTTAGCACCACTGTCTTCTGTGCTGCTACTAGGATGGCCCATTAACCACACTTAAAACGTCCAGTGTCTTTTCTAGTCCAAAGTCCCTAATTGTTCCATATTCCTCCAAACAAAACCATGGTCAGGCCTATCACAGTAATACCCCTCTGCTGGTACCAACTTCTTAGCTAGGGTTTTATTCCTATGAAGAGACACCAAAACCATAGCAACTCTTATAAGGGCAAACATTTAATTGGGGCTAACAACTTACAGTTCAGAGGTTTAGTCCATTATTGCATGACAAGAAACATGGTGGTGTGTTAGGCCAATATGGTGCTGGAGAGGTAGCTGAGAGTTCTACATCATGATCGGCAGGCAGCAGGAAGAGAGTGAGCCACTAGGCCTGGCTTGAGCTTCTGAAACCTCAAAGCCCACCCCTCAGTGACATAATTCTTCCAACAAGGCCACATCTACTCCAACAAGGCCACACCTCCAATAATTCCATTCCTTATGAGTTTATGGAGGCCATTTTCATTGAGACCACCACAGTCTTAGTGGAGTCCAGGGTTCCCTTACTGATGAGACAACGTCTTCCCTTATGATGAGCACCTTGAGGTGCTCTGATCCCAGGCTTTGATTTTCCTGGATACTTTACAATCAAACAATGCCTCCTCCAAGGAGACACACACCAGCATGCTCATTGAAAACTTAGACTCATAGGAGTTTCTGTACTTGAGACTGATATAAACTGACATCCTGAGTATCAAATGTATGCACACACACTATTTATCCCAGAAAACATCCTCATGACATGTGAGTTTTGAAGTCTCACTCACCACAAGGAGCCAAGCTTTCACCGAAGTCACCAGTAAATATGGGTTGTCATAACATAAAGGGTGTTATAATGAACCCTGTAATGGTCTAGACAAGTCTTAATCTTGACTTTGGTTTTCTTTCTTCCTTTCTTTCTTTCTTTCTTTCTTTCTTTCTTTCTTTCTTTCTTTCTTTCTTTCTTTCTTTCTTTCTTTCTTTCTTTCTTTCTCTTCTTTCTTTCTTTCTTTCTTTCTTTCTTTCTTTCTTTCTTTCTTTCTCTCTCTTTTCTTCCTCCCTCCCTCCCTTCCTTCCTTCCTTCCTTCCTTCCTTCCTTCCTTCATTCCTTTCTTTTTTTTTAGGACAAACAAGTCTCAAATGTAACTCAGACCCTAATCTGTTTACTAAGACTCTTCAACTAATCCAAAAATTATTTTGTTCTAATTAATTTGACATCTGGACTCATTCCATCCTCCAAGAAGGGGACTTTGTTAGTGATCTGATTATTAACACAGGTGCAAGGCCATAAACAGACCTCAAAGGAACATGACAGTTCCTTGACCTTCAAGTAGCCAGAGCTCTTATATCATCAAGAGTGTATGGTCTGCACCCTCTCTCCATACAATCCAGGAAACAATCTTACTACAAATGAGCCAGGCCTTAAAGGGACCAAACCTCACCACCTTAATGACCAAAAGAAAGGGACACACTCATGATCATGGCCTGCTCTGACACCAGACATTATCTTCAATTTTTTATTGGACAAACCAAACCCTTATTTGTGACCCAGCCACATAATGTTCACCAAGAAACCTCTACTCACCCACAACCAATTCTGTGCTGATGGTTGACATTAGATCATAAGCCAAGAACTTCCACCAATGCTAAACTAGCAGCTCCTTAGCCACCAAGTAGCCTGAGAGCATTTAAACTATAAAGATGTGTGGACAGCACCCTCTTTTCATCTAACCAAGGATTTTCCTCATTATAGTGGGACCAGGACCACACCTTGGCTTTCATGTTATCAAAAACAGACTTGACCATCAAATAATTTAGAAACCTCAGGAATGAGGGTGTGTTGGCCACACCCAGTAGTTGTCCATGTCCAGTTCCTGGGTTAACTTGAGGAAATGCAAGACAAGTTAACCTCAATTGTGAGTTAGCCACCCCCCTCAACAAGGCTCAAATCACTGTAATGACAGGAATTGGAAATCTGATGAGAGACATCCACCTCCTTAAACTCAAGGGTCTGTGGGCTGCATCCTCCATTATTCCAACCCAGGAAACCTCCTCACATCAGGTGTGTCATGATAGCAGCATGGCTTTGGTATAGTCTGGGCTACACATGGACATCCAAAGACAAGAGCACAACTTGGAGTCAAGGGTGTGTGGGTGGCACCCAGAAATCTTCTGTGCCTAGCTCTTACCTGGATTTCCAGAGATTGAGGATAACAAGTTGATTTAACCTGGGGCCCTGGCCATTGCTGCTACTCCAGGAAGGCTGGACACCACTAACCCCAAGGGGTGTAAGTCTGATGAGTCACATAGGAAAAAGACATCAATGGTTGCCTGGCACCTCCCTGACTGGTAAGTAGCCTGGGCCAGCTTAATTTCAAGAGTTTGTGGACCCTCTCTTCATATGTCCCAGGACAATCTTCATTACAAGAGAGACAGGACACACCATGGTCCTTCTGGAACTAAGGGCCACATTATTGACCAAACAAAATGGACATACCTAAATACAGAGAATGGTTCAATTGTACCTGGACTTATCTTGACTTCAGTAAACACTTTCCCCAATCTAGACTCTGTTCAACAACAACAACAAAAATCGTGTAATCAATACACAAGTTTTCCTAACTCGATGATTGGCTGCCAAGTGATAGCTATGTAAGTTTGTGGATCCTTGATCACCAAGAAGCTGAGACCAACTTCAAGTATGTTTGGGCCATACCCTCTCTTTATCCAACCCAGTTCACATCCTCTGTTTAGAGTAGCCAGGGTAAAATCATGTCTTTCATAATGTTTGGGCCACAAATGACAATCCCACAATCTGGGTAGTCTTTGGTATGAAGGATGTGTAGGGCATACCCTCTAGTCATGAGTGACCATGTGCTATCTGCACTTCAAGAGATTCAGGACAAGTTGACCTCAAGTGTGAGTTAGCCAACACAAAATCTTTCAACAAGGATGGACCCACTGTAGTAACAAGGGTTGGTGATCTGATGAATGAAATCCCACATATTACTTTTGAGACTTTTGGGCTACACTCACCTTTCATCCAAACCAGGAAACATTCTCAAATCAGAGAAGTCAAGACCACATTACAGCCTTCATGTAGCCTGGGTCACACTTGAATGTCAAATAACATGGGCATACCTTGGAATAAAGGGTATATGAGCCACACCAAGGAATACTTTGTACTCACATCTTTTCTGGACTGCCATAGATCAAGAACAAATTGACCTCAAGTGACCTAGGGCATACACACTGCTCTAAAAAAGTTGGACCCACCTTAATACCAAGAGGTGGTTATCTAACAGATGATCAAAGCTTGCCTGGCAGGAAGCAATTAAAATGCTAATGCCACTTGTCAGGCCACTTTGAGATCCTTTAGAAATTAGGGCTCATGGCAAGGGAGAGCTATCAGAACACTGGGAAGGTGCTTTGGGTGTGGAAAAAGCTTAAGGGCAAATAAGGAACCCAGGTTGTGCCTGAGATGCAAGAGGGAAACATTGGATTAATAAAAGTCTATCAAAGACAAGGCATCATTGAGAGAGCTCATGACTGTCTTAAGATGCAACTTCAAAAAATTAAGAGGGGGGGAACCCTCAGTCACTAAGTGAAGTTCAATGGCTGCCTGAGCACTTGGTGTGGTGTGTAGAACAGAGGAATGTCAGCTTTGATGATGCTCCTCCAGAGGAGCTGGAGTGAGAGCAGCTGAACCAATGTTCCTGATATTGATGTTCCATCTTGCAGTCTGGGGAAAGCAGGAGACTAAGAGGGTACAGTAGCTGCAATTGGCCATGGCTGAGTTTCCTATCAGACCCAGAAGGGAAGCTTGTGAACTACAACTCATAGTGTCTGGGTTTCCTCCTGGGGCCAGGGCTTCTTAAGAGCTGTGGCTTATATCAGTGGGAAGAACCTTGAGCCCCTGGGGTGAGAGGCAGCTGAGAATGCTCAGGCCTCAGGACTGGGATTGTAAAGGCCTGAAAAAAGCTAGCAACTAAAGTCATGCAGTTTCTGTTTGCTGTCTGAGTAGAAAGTTTTCTGAAAGGAGCTC
Organism: Peromyscus leucopus; assembly: GCF_004664715.2. Lineage (NCBI taxonomy): Eukaryota > Metazoa > Chordata > Mammalia > Rodentia > Cricetidae > Peromyscus > Peromyscus leucopus. Next base: position 47,187,101 of record NC_051064.1, read on the forward strand.
TAGCAGTTCAGTTACTATGGCAATCACCTTTTCCCTGAGGCGAGGTTTATGGGAAAGACTGTCATAAAATGCCTCTTTAGGTGGGAGTGAAGTTTCAGCAACATTTGAATTGTTGCATTCAGGGGAACTGCAATGAATTTTGGTAAAGGGACTTCCCCATGACCAGTGACTGGCTGCTGCTGGGTGCATTTCCACCGCTTCTGGAATGGCTAGGAAGGCCCAGCAGGGAAGGTGGTTCAGAGGAGCATCATCGTCCAGAGTGTTACAGCCCCCTAGCAGCAACACTCACTGAATCCTGGGGTCGAGGGATCTGGATACAAAGACTCTAGAGCCACTGATGAATTAGGCTCTAATTTCAAACTTTCAGGGGAACTATAAGACTGATATTAGAACTGAGTTTTTTGTGCTTTTGCAAACTTCAGAAATGAAACAGTGTTTTATTTTTTTTTTAATTTTTTTTTTTTATTTTTTGAGACAGGGTTTCTCTGTGTAGCTTTGTGCCTTTCCTGGGACTCATTTGGTAGTCCAGGCTGGCCTCGAACTCACAGAGATCTGCCTGCCTCTGCCTCCTGAGTGCTGGGATTAAAGGCGTGTGCCACGACCGCCCAGCAGAAATGAAACAGTTTTGAATTCACCTATAATTTTAACTGTGGAAACTCATGATTCATGTACCCTCTGTCTTGTTGGAAGAAAATGTAAATAGTTCTGTTAAGAAATCTCTTTTAGATGTTTGCTAAAGTTTGTAAAGTAGTCCTATAGAGAGTTTGCTTTTGAATGTAAGTTTGTAAGAATGTATAGTAATATTCATGCTAGTTGTAAATATGTATAGTAACAGTCACACTAGAATTATGTTAATCTGCTGATATTAATGCACCATGGTTTGGTGAAACTAAGGGTGTCTTTAGGTTTGATACAATTGCATTTGGAGTTTATTGATTTATTTGATGCATTTGCATCAAGAGTTTATTGATTTAAAAAAGGGCTTGGCACAGCTAAAGCTGTTATAGACATCTTAGACCCATTCAAAAAGGATATTTCATCTTGGTCATTCTCTACTCCTTTACTGGATTGCTGTGGTTGTTTCAACTATTCACAAGCTCTTAGTAGGGATTTGAGTCAGAGCTGAGTTAAGCTCTATATTTCCTCTTGCCAGAGGCTGATAGTCAGGGATGGGCAATGTTCTTCTTGCTAACTTCCAACCTAATACAGAGTATGCTTGATGGAACATTTATCTCAAGGATAGGGAAGGTTGACTAGGGAAGAAGAATGACAAGGCAGGCACAGTCTATCTGAAGAGCCTGAAGGGCCTTTTAATATATTAAGAAGGAGCATCTGTGGAGACCCACAGAGGTTTCCTAGTGAGATCTGAGCTTGCTGTACCCACCAGGGCTGCATAGAAGAATGATTGGACCATCGGCATGGTTACCAAGTGTTTGGAAGGGTCTGAACTTGGCTGTGTGGTATGCTATGATTTAGCAAGGCGGAGGTCTTTTGCCCTGCCCCTTGGTATTGTTATAAAAAGCCCCTTTGAAAAGACAGAAGGGGCTGGTGGATTTTGATCCAGGTCCTCCTGAAACTATCATGTGTTTCTGTCTGTCTCCTCTCTACTATCTTTCTATCTAAAAGTTTCTCATTTCTCTCTCCTCCTCATAGGAACCCTTTAAAAGGTGGGAGCTAGCCTCTCACATCAAAGAAAACCAAGCTCAAACTCAAATCTCTCCCTTCTACTCCCTGTGCTTCTCTATTCATCCCCTGACTTCCTCTTACTCTCTATGTTTTTTTCTTGTTCACTTCCTGTCAACTGGTTGCTTGTTCTGCCTCCTGATCTATGGTTGACTTTATTTAATCCTGTTTACAATATTCAAGCAGAAAGCTTTTGAATTAAAGGTGTGTGCTAGGGCTGAGCCACACCACAACTAGAAACACGTTTTTCCAGTAAATAACACAATCTTCACAGTGTGAGCAAGTATCCTGCAACAGTGCATCATGTGATGTTTTGATGCATTGTATAATGTTCAAATTAAGCTAAACATTTATTTCCTCAAATTTTCATTTCTCTGTGGCACACCTAATCAAAATTTTTTCTACCCTTTTTACAGAATATATAATACATTACCATTATCTACTGTCACCTTACAATGTAATGGAACATCCAAAAGTACTTTTTCTATCTAAAAATAACATAGAATGCTTTTTTTTTTTTTTTTTTTTTTTTTTTTTTTTTTTTTTTTTTGGTTTTTTCGAGACAGGGTTTCTCTGTGTAGCTTTGCGCCTTTCCTGGAACTCACTTGGTAGCCCAGGCTGGCCTCGAACTCACAGAGATCCGCCTGCCTCTGCCTCCCGAGTGCTGGGATTAAAGGCGTGTGCCACCACCGCCCAGCTAGAATGCTTTTATTAACCTTCTTCTTCCCTAGCCCTCCCAGCCTCTGACAACCATAATTTCTCAAAATTTCTAAAAGAAATTTAAAAATTTCACTTTTAGATTGCACACAAGTGATATTGTATAATATTTTGTATTTTAAATCTTTGTTATTTAAATTTTTTTATTGAAGCTGGGCTCTGGTGGTATACACTTTTAATTCCAGCAATCAGGAGGCAGAAGCATGCAGACCTTTGTGAGTTTGAGGCCAGCCTGGTGTACAGAGTGAGTTCCAGGACAGCCAGGGCTACACAGAGAAACCCTGTCTTGAAAAACTAAAAAAAAAAAAAAATTACTGAAAAATTTTTTCACACTTCACTACTTGTCCAAATATCCCCCCCCTCATACAAAGTCATCTTAATAAAATAAAGTGAGATAAAATAAAAGTAGACAAGAACAGGACAAAACAAACCTACATACTACCAAAGAAAAAGCTCAAAAACAGTTATAAATGTAGAAACACACATAAATCCCATGAAACACAATCACAGAAACCATAATATGTATGCAAAAGGACTATAAGGTTAAAAAAAAGCCCTTATGAACTGTTATGCATCAAAGACCCTCCAAAATGGCATTGAGTTTGTTTTGTGTTAGCCATCTACTGCTGGGTATGGGGCCTGGATTTAAGAGTGGTCTGTATACCCAGAGAGAATCCTCTGGAGAAAATTGATTTTTCTTATGCAAACTGTTATCAATTGGAGATAGTTTCTGGGTTAGTGATGGAGGCTTGTGTCCACTTCTTCTCTCAGTGCTGGGATCCTTTCTGGCCAGACCTGTCCAGGTCCTGGGTATGCTGCTACAATCTCTGAGAGTTCATATGTGCATCATTCCTGCCGTGTTTAGAAGACCTTGTTTCCTTGGTGTCCTCCATCCCCACTGGCTCTTAGAATTTTCCTACCTTCTCTTCTGAAGAGTTCCCTGAGCCCTGAAGGGAAGTATTTAATGGAAATCACAATTAGGAGTGAGTGCTCCAAGGTCTTTCACTGTCCACACATTGTCCATATGTGGGTCTCTGTATTTGTTCCTGTCTGCTTCAGGAAGAAGCTTTTCTGGTAATCCAAGCAAGGCATTGACCTATGAGTACAGCAGGATGTCGTTTTGAGTCATTTTATTGTTACACTCCTTTAGGAGACAGTAGTATTTGGTTTTCCTCTAGGTCCCTGGCCTATCTAGTCTCAGTCCTTGACCACCTTAGCAGTGTCAGGTATGGGTTCCATCTCATGGAATGGACCTTAAATACAATCAGATAGTGGGTAGTTACTCACACAAACTTTGTGTCATTATTGCACTAGCCCATCTTGTAAGCAAGTCACCATTGTAGATCAAAGGGTTTGTAGCCTGGTTGATGTTTACCTTTCTCCTTTGGTAGCATGCAAAGTACCTTCCAATAACATGACCATTGGTCAGTATGGGTTATATCTAACTGAGTTGTTGGCTAAAGGGGTCCCACAAGAACCCCCAGACAACCCAGGTATTGCTAAGGCTATAGGTTGCTCTCCACAAACTGATAGTAAGATGCTGTGGATATTGCTCTGTATAAATAAAACACTGATTGGCCAGTGGCCAGGCAGGAAGTATAGGTGGGACAAAGAGAGTGGAGAATTCTGGGAAGTGGAAGGCTGAGTGGGGGAGACACTGCCAGTTGCTGTCATGACAAGCAGCATGTGAAGGTACTGGTAAGCCAGAAGCCACATGGCAAGGTATAGATTTATAGAAATGGGTTAATTTAAGATATAAGAACAGTTAGCAAGAAGCCTGCCATGGCCATACAGTTTGTACATAATATAAGCATCTGTGTGTTTATTTATAAGTGGGCTGTTGGACTGCTGGGGATTGGCGGGACCCGGAGAGAAAACTCCAGCTACAGTAAGAGGATAACACCTACACAACTCATTGAAAGCAGAGAAGTCAGAGCTGGGGCCTACCTACACTATGGGTGTATGGACTTATATCTAGGTCTTCAATTTGATTCTATTGATCAAAGTGCCTGTTTTTAAGCCAATGCCATGCTGTAATTATTACTATAACTCTGTAGTCCAATTTGAGATTGAGGATGGTGATATCTCCAGCAATTTTTGTTGTTGTTATTCAGGAGTGTTTTAGTTATCCTCAGTTTTTAGTGTTTCCATATGAAGCTGAAAATTGTCCTTTCGACTTCTGTAAAGAACTGTGTTGGAATTTTGATGGGGTATTGCATTGAACTTGTAGATTGCTTTTTTTTTTTTTTTTTTTTTTTTTTTTTACTATATTAATCCTATTGATCCATGAGCATGGGAGATATTTCCATCTTCTGATATCTCCTTTGAATTCTTTATTCACTCACTGTCTTAAAATGTTTTGTCATATAAGTCTTTCACCTCCTTGCTTACAATTGCCCCTAGAAATTTTATTTATTTTTATTTATTTATTTATTTTTTTGGTTTTTTGAGACAGGGTTTCTCTGTGTAGCTTTGCGCCTTTCCTGGAACTCGCTTTGGAGACCAGATTGGCCTCGAACTCACAGAGATCCGCCTGCCTCTGCCTCCCGAGTGCTGGGATTAAAGGCATGCGCCACCACTGCCCGGCTAGAAATTTTATTTTTTGAGGCTATTGTGAAAGATATTGTTTTCCTAATTTTTTTCTCAGTCCATAGGTATAAAGGAAGGCTACTGATTTTTATGCATTAATTTTGTACCTTCTGCTTTGCTGAAAGTTGTTATCAGCTGTGGTAGTTTTCTGGTGGAATTTTTAGGGTCACTTATGTGTACAATCATATCATGTGTAATTTAAGGTACTTTTGACTCCTTTCCTTCCTATTTGTATCCACTTGAACTCTTTCAGTTGTCTTACTGCTCTAGCAAAGACTTTAAGTGCTATATTGAATAAGTATGGAGAGAGTGGACAGCTTGTCTTGTTCATGATTTTAGTCGAAACAGAGTTTCTCTTCATTTAGGTTGATGCTAACCTTGGGCTTACTGTAAATTGCCTTTATTATGTTGAAGTATGTCCTTTTATCTCTAATTGCTCCAGGACTTTTATCGAGAAAGGATGTTGGATTTCTCAAAGGCCTTTTCTGAATCTAATGAGATGATCATGTGGTTTTTGTCTTTTAGTCTCTATAATTGATAATTACATTTGTCAATTTACACAGATTGAATCACCCCTGCATCTCTGGGATGAAGCCTACTTGATCATGGTGGATGATCTTTTGGATGTTTTTGTTTATTTGGTTTGCAAGTATTTTACTGGGAATTTTTGCATCTATGTTAATAAGGAAAATTGCTCTGTATATCTCTTACTTTTTCTGATTTTTATGTGGTTTAGGTATCAGGGTAACTGTGGCCTTTTAAAAAGAATTGTACAGTGTTCCTTTTGTTTCTATTTAGTGGGATAATTTGACTAGTATTGGCATTTAATTCTTCTTTGAAAGTCTGATTGACTTCTGTACTAAAATCATCTTGCCTTGCACTGTTTTTGGTTGGGGAACTTTTAGTTACTGCTTCTATTTCAGACCTATAGGGGTGATAGGTCTGTTTAAATTGCTTATCTGATCTTGATTTAACATTGGTAGGTAGTATATACCAAGAAAACGATCCATTTCTTTTAGATTTTCCAGTTTGATAAATGTGATAGTTTGAAAGAAAATGCCCCCCATAGGGAGTGGCACTTTTAGGAGTAGGTTGTCGGAGTGGCACTTGTTGAAGTGGCCTTTTTGGAGGAAGTGTGTCACTGTGGGGGGCGGGTTTTGAGGTCTCATAAGCCAAATGCGACACACAGTTGCTTCTGCTGCTTGTGGATCAAGATGAAGAACCCTTAGCTCCTTCTCTGGCACCATGTCTGCTTGCATGCTGCCATGTCCCATAAAGAATAATGGACTAAACCTCTGAAACTGTAATCCAGGTCCAATTAAATGTTTTCCTTTATAATAATTGCCGTGGTCATGGTGTCTCTTCACAGCAATAGAAACCCCAACTAAGACAGAAGTTGGTACCAGGGCCTGAGGTATTGCTGTGATAGGCTGGACCATGTTTTTGTTTGGAGGAGTGTGGACTTTGGGAGTTTGGATTAGAAAAGCAGTTGAACAGTTTAAGTGGGGCTTAATGGGCCATACTGGTAGGAGCATGGAAGACAGTGGTGCTGAGGGTGATTTGAACTGTGGGGGCCTGGCTCAAAATATTTCAGAGGAGAAGAATGTTAGTATGTTGCCTAGAGATAATTCTTGTGATATTTTGGTGAAGAATGTGGCTGGTTTTTGCCCTTGTTGAAAAAGTTTGTCTGAGGCTAAAGTAATAAATTTTGGATTAATTTCATTGGTGGAGGAAATCTCAAAGCAGTCTAGTATTGACTCTGTCCTGTAGTTATTAGTATTTACTCTGATGAAGATTTATAATGAAAAGGAGCAAATTGAGCAAGGGAAAAACACAAAATGTACAATTTGAAGAGAAAAGGAGCACCATTAAGTGGAATGGAGCTAACTTCCATGTTCAAGGAGATAAACACATTAAGAAATGAAATAAAAGGAGTGATGACCTCAGGGCAAGACCTTAGCCAGTTAAGTTTCCAACTTGTGAAACGGGATTAAAGAAAAACTCAGAGCTGGGTGTGGTGGTGCAGACCTTTAATCCCAGCACTCAGAAGGCAGAGGCAGGTGTGTCTCTGAGTTTGAGGCCAGCCTGGTCTACAGAGCAAGTTCCAATATAGCCAAGGTTAAGTAGTAAAGGTAACCATCAAAACCAGAAAGCTGGTGAAGATGTAATTGAATAAGAAGGCCATGTTCCAGCCTCAGCAACCAGAAGAACTTGGCAGCTTTAGTCATGTGGTTCTGGCTATACAGTCAAGAATACAAGAAAGGGGTTACAGAATCTTCTTCTGTGACTTAGGAAAGCTCCTGAAGCAAGGCATGTGTTGGAGGTGTTCCTGAATGGAGGCCTAGAGAAGTCATTGTGTGAAGTTGTGAAGGTGAAGCCTGGATTGTGTTGGAGACCCCAAGATGTTGGAGATGTCAGAGTCATGGGATACCTGTCGAGGAACCTGCTAACATGGAGTGAAAACAGCCCACAAGAAAGAAGTGTGTTGCAGTCAAAGCTGGGAGGTGTTGGAGATAGGCAGTGGTGGTTCATGACTTTAATCCCAGCATTCGGGAGGCAGAGACAGGTGGATCTCTGTGAGTTCAAGGACAACCTGGTCTACAGAGAGAGTTACAGGACAGCCATGGTTACACATAGAAACCTTGTCTCAAATAAATAAAAAAAAAATGAGTGAGTGAGTGAGTGAATGAATGAATAAAGAAAAGAAAAGTAAGTAAGTAAGTAAGTAAGTAAGTAAGGAAGGAAGGAAGGAAGGAAGGAATTGGGAGATTTGAAGAGTGTTTTGACATCAGACATGGAGACTTTGGAGTGTGTCCATCTGGTTTTTAGTTTTGCTTTGGTCTAATATTTTCTCTCTATGTTCCCTTCCCTATATTCTGGAATGGTAATGTATACCCTGTGCCATTATATGTTACAAGTATATGATCTGCTTTTTGATTTTGATTTTTATAGGGGATTACAGTTAAGAGATTGCATGAATCTCAGAAGAGACTTTGCACTTTAGATTTTAAATAAGTTTGAGACTGTTATAGACTTGGGGATTTTTGAAGTTGGACTGAATGCATTTTTCCATTATGATATGGCCACAAGCCTGTGGGGCCAGGGAGTGGAAAGAAAGAAAATGGCCCCCATAGGGAGGGGCACTATTAGGAGGTATGTCCTTATAGGAGTAGGTGTGGACTTGGAGGAAGTGTATCACTGTATGTGGTGGGTTTTGAGGTCTCCTATGCTCAAGCTATGCCAAATGTGTTACACAGTTGCTTCTACTGCCTTTGGATTAAAATGTAGAACAGCTCCTTCTCTAGCACCATGTATGCCCATACACTGCCATATCCTACCATGATGATAATGGACTAAACCTCTGAAACTGTAAGCCAGCCCCAATTAAATGTTTTCCTTTATAAGAGTTGTCATGGTCTTGGTATCTCTTCATAGTACTAGAAACCCTAAGACAGTGGCATACAGATTTTTAAAGCATGTCTTTATTATTCTCTGGGTTTCCTTTGTGTCTTTTTTTTAATCCTTTTTTTCTGGTCCCTAATTTTGTTAATTTGGATCTTTGCCCTCTGACTTTTATTTAATTTGACTAAGGGTTTGTCAACCTTATGATTTTCTCAAAGAACCTAGTTGTTTTATTGATTCTTTATATTTTTTTTTATTTGTTTCTATTTTATTGATTTCAGTCATGAGTCTAATTATTTCTTGCCATCTACTCCTTCTGAATATCACTACCTCTTTTTTTCTAGAGCTTTCAGCTGTGTCATTAAGTTACTAATGTGAGATATCTCCAATTCTTTTATGTAGGCACTTAGTGCTATGAATATCCCTCCTTGAACTGCCTTCATTGTGTCTTGTAAGTTTGGCTATTGTGTATTCATTTCATTTTTTATTCAGTTTATTTAATTTCTTTTGTAATATCTGTCTTGACAGAAATTATCATTCAGTAGTGATTTTTTTTTTCAGTTTGCATGAGTCTGTAAGCTTTCTGTTGTTTCTGTTTCTGTTGATATCCAGCTTTAGTCTGTCGTGTTCAAATACGATTCAGGTTGTTATTTAAATTTTCTTATATCTGTTGAGACTTGCTTTGTGTCTAAGTATGTAGTCAGTTTTGGAGAAAGTTCCATGAGGGGCTTAGAAAAATGTATATTCTTTTGTGTTTGGGTGCTGTAGTGGTTTGAACAAGAATGCTCCCCCCACAGCAGCTCATATATTTGAATGCTTAGTCACTAGAGAGTGGAACTGTTTGAAAGGATTAGAAGAATTAGTTGTGGCCTTTTGGAGGAAGAGTCTCCCAAGGTGTGGGTTTTGGTGTTCCAAAAGCCCATGTAAACCAAATCTCTCTCTTTCTTTCTCAATCTCTCTCATCTCTTTCTACCTATGGATCAGAAGGTAGCTCTCAGCTACTTCTCCAGTACCATGCCCGCCTGCATGCTGCCATGCTTCCTGTCACGATGATAATGGGCTAAATCTCTGAAACTGTAAGCCAGCCCCAATTAAATGCTTTTTTTTTTTTTTTAAAATAAGAGGTGCCTTGGTCATGGTGTCTCTCCACAGCAATAGGACAGTCACTAAGACATGTGAAACATTCCATAAACATCTTTTATGTCCATTTGGTCTATGATGTCTCCAGAATTTCTGTTTAGTTTTTGTCTGCATGACAAAAGAATGGGGTATTGAGGGGACCCACTATCACTGTGTGAAGGTCAGTCTGTGAGTTTAGCTGTAGCAGTGTTTTTTATTTTTATGGACTGTAGTAGGGTTGCTGGGCCCATGTGGAGTCATTGTCTTGGCTCTTACTGATTGTATTTTAACACTGGTGTGTAGGCATTTGGGTTTGGGATGATTGTAGTTGTAGGTGTTGATACCTGATTTTGTCTTTATTAGGTGGGTTTTCTGCTTCTTGGTTTTTGTGGCCCTCTCTGGATCTTAGGAGAATGTGGTAACTGTGGTTTGCCTGGTAGGTAGTGGTTCTGAGCCTCTACCAGGTGTGGCCACTGGGGGTTCTGTGTAGCAAGTGTTTCTAGGAATTGGAAACTGACAGGAAGGAGTGGGGATGGGCTGTAGGGGGAGTGTCGAGGGGGCCACAGGAGGGAGGAAAGCTGGGTATGCCAAGATGATATGGGTAGTCTGTGAATGGTGGCAGAGGAGAGGCTACTGTGAGGAAGCTATAACTGACACTTTTGATAGTTAATCTGTATATATATTGAGGAACTTTGTTCAATGAATGAGTCCTGGATAAACAGAACTCGCATTTCCTGCTCTGTATGTCAGCTTTGGCCTCCATCATGGTAGGGTGAGTAGGCAAGTTAAAAGTGAAATGCTGACAATCTTTAGGTTGATGAGGTATGGTAAAGAAGCAATCTTGTATATCTATGACAATTTTTTTTTTTTTTTTTTTTGATTTCTGGGGATGGCCCTGGGAGATGGCAAGCCAGGCTGTGAGACTTTCCTTGGCTTTAATAAATTTTATTTATTTTTTAAAGGACCTGTAACAGTCTATAAGCCTGATTTTCCTAAATACAAAGATATTGGGGTGATTTAAGGGCTGGTGGGGGACTTTATATGCCCAATATTTAAGTTTTTCCTCCACCAGACAGGTAGCAATTATAATTTTCTCAGCATTTAAAAGCCACTGTTTGATCCAGATAGGAGCATTAGATTTTCCTGGCCTTCTGGCTACATTATTAGCTTGACCTAGGCCTGTAAGAGACGAAGAAGTAATAGTCATCTTAAGTACTTGGCCAATCTTTTTCTGAAATATAAGAAACATCTATGTTTATGTTTAGCAAGCCAATTATCTTCTTTCCCTATATTTTAAGTGTTTAGTTGTTTGGAATATTTAATTTCCTGAATCCAGAAGGCCATATCACTAGAATCCACACCAGCAGCTCCCTTATATATGTGTGTGTGTGTGTGTGTGTGTGTGTGTGTGTGTGTGTGTGTGTGTGTGATCCCCATATATATGGGAGTTTGGAGAGAGGAAAGGGAGAAGTGTTATAATTATAATCTAGAAAAGTGGGCGCTCCCAGCTGTTGTCCCAGTCACTTTTTGCTATGTCTTCTCTCCACTGTCATAGGCTCTAACTCTCTGGAACCATGTGCTGTGGTTTCTCCATCAGAGAGCCCAGTCTACCCAATTCGAGCCTTTCTCTCTGTGGGTATACCTGTTCTTTCTTCATTCCCTCACCACCCCAGTCAGGTCCAAGTCCTGGAGGCCATGCAAAGACCTGACATCTTTATATATCAGACCACCATCAAATTAACATTAACTTCTATGGCAAGAAAATGTGTATAAGGACACTAGTCTGCTGGGAAGCTAAGCTATATACTTACCGTCTTATTGGAAAACTGTAAAAGGATAAAGGGATTTAGTTAAAATTTGAATGTGTCCATGTGTGCATTGAAACAAATTTTGAATTACTTTTTATAAAATTAACAATTTTCCTTTTATTGACCCTTTGCCAGGACACTGCAGGCTGGTGAACTATTTGTTAAATAAATTAGGCATGTAAAGAAGACAGACTAGAAGGTGGCTATGTAGCTTTTATTTATGACATTTGAATCCTTAAGCTCACACACAAATTTATTTCATAAATATTCTTTAGATTTATCTAGCTCTTCTAATTGATTTAATTATGTTAGTCTGCTTTTTTATAGTCAAACCCTTAACTGAATCACAAATGGAATGAAAATATAGTTAACATTTTTCAGATGTACTTAAAAAAGAAACAGGAAAACTTTGAAAGCAGAATACTAGAAGCTAGTAAAATAGCTTGCTTCATTAGAAATGACTCACCCTCTATGTTACACAAATTTTTACATATCATTGAAAATTTTTTTACCCATATTTAATATTGCCCAGAGGAAAACAGCTTGTTATAAAAGTTTTTTTTATAAACATTTTTAAAACTAGGAAAAAAATCATTACTTCCAAAATATACTTTGTTTGGCTAATTCTAGATAGGAATTAAAGTCAAAATAATCAAAGCCAGAATGACATTATTATCCAAATGATGCTTTTGCCATTTCTTGAAGACATGCTGTATTTCTTTTCCTTAGTGTGGTATCATTTAGGCTAAGAGATTGGAAATGATGTGCTTTTACCAGCAACAATGGACTGGGTAAATGGTGGACTGGCATAAATCAAATTCCTTAATGTTTTCCAGTTAAGGAAAATTTCAACCAAATCCAGTGTGTTGTGATGAAAGATGTTAAAAGTAGGAAGAAAGGAAATTTGGAATCGCTCAACATAACCTGGTTAGAGTTTCATACAGTCAACTAAAATAGGGAAGAAAATCCAAAGATTTCTCTTAAAGCAAGACTAGCAGAAACACAGCAGAGTCTGGAGGAGGCATGAGATACCTTATCAGATTCACAGTGTGCAGTGTCTATACCTCAGACACAGGGAGAGCTTGGGAGGAGTTTTTAGCTCAACTATAGACATGCTTAATGGTAGAATGGCAAACTTCTGAGAGGATGCCACAGCGGGGACGATTCTGAAGGAAGGCTGAAGGACCACTGGTTTAGTCTTCAGACAGTTCATGAATGTGCAAACGATGTTCTTGTTAAACATGTGCTGCTGCTGTACAGTCTCTGGACCTTCCAAATACAGGGCATGAGAAAAGCCTGGAGCTTGAGGGGACTATGTGGCCTGGGTTGGATAGAAGATTGGATAGAAGTTTCAGTGGGTCACATAGAGGATTCTGTAGAACTTCTATACCTGAATATCTGTAAAAGGAGAACAGGTTCTACCTGGAATGTTGCTGGCATGGTTGGGAGATAGGAAGAATAAGTTAGGAATCTCTGAAGTTCCTTCCATTCATCCTAGCTCTGAAAAAAAGCAGTAAGAAGACATTCAAGGAAGAGAAGATCAACAGTCTAAGAAGCAGAAAAAGAATCTAGATCAGTAATTAAATCCATCCTTTCCATTATTGTTTGAAGGAAGAGCTTTGTCTGGCTGCCACCAATTGTCTGAATCCAAAAAGAAGCCAGAGGCAAGTGAGACCTGGAGGAGGTGCTGGTAGGTCACTTTGGGGACAGAATTGGAAGGACTAATGTTCTGTTTCTTCAGTGCATCTCAAGTTCAAACCTTTACCCCAGAGGGCAGATTGGAAATGTCTTACTAAGATTGTTGATATCCGTATCTATTAGGATAAAAATGTGTGGCTTGTGATCTCACAGTATGCCCAGGCTTGTGGATATGTTGTTTATTTAAAATTATCAAGATCTAAAAAAAAAAAAATACTTCATTCCTAATCATCTCTTTTGGAGAGACACAACCTACTGTGAAGGTTAAGATGTTTGCCTCCCCAAAATCTTTAGGAGTCACCTCACCCTCAACAAGAATGTATGAATAGTCGGATATAGTGGCGCATGCCTTTAATCCCAGCACTCAGAAAGCAGAGGCAGGATGATCTCTCTGAGTTCAAGGCCAGCCTGGTCTACAGAGTGAGTTCCAGGATACCCAGGACTATGTAAAGAGTCCACTGTCTCATAATATATGAGCTGAGCTCAACAAGTAAACGAGGGGTCTGAATGGGAAGTCACTAAAGAAACACACACACACACACACACACACACACACACACACACAGCACCCCCTCATGCACCCACGCACACACATGTGCATACACGCATGCACACTTTATCTCTGGCTGTAGGCTCATACACACCTCCATGAGCCAGCATTCCTATGTATTGTTTGCAAATGAAAGATTCCTGCTCCTTTTCATCATTTTGGAAAGAAGAATTGACTCCTTTCACACCGCATCACCTTCCACAGCAAAGGATTTAATGTTGGGGAGTGTGGACTTCCGATAACATGAAGGAGTGAATGAACTTCACATTCCATAAATGGTGTGTGTGTTGAACCTCAGAGTTTAATGATGAATTATGAATTGGCTCAGGCAGATAACCCCTGAGCCCACTGATTAATCTTCAATCACACATTCACATTTTCTAACATGATGTAAGGAGAATACATCATCACTGTGAACATTCTTACCCTCGACATGTTATCCTAAAGCTCACAATGAGCAGAATATAATCCTCCAGAATGTGGGCATATCCCATGAACAAATCAGTTCTTTAGTAATGCCAGTCATAGAAGAAAGAACACACACACACACACACACACACACACACACACACACACACAGAGAGAGAGAGAGAGAGAGAGAGAGAGAGAGAGAGAGAGAGAGAGAGGAAATGATAATCTATTGGTGTAAATGAAGACAATTAAATACAATGTGTAGTTTTTGATTATATCCTAGATTTTTTTTTAAAAGAAAAATCAACTACAAAGAATTTTTTGAGGCAGAATTTGAACATCCATTTCAGGCTCCTGGAGCTGATGACGCTGAAGCTGAATAGGATAATGTTCTCACTGCTAACAGGAGGGCATGATAACATTTTTTAAAACTTTATGATGACTGTAATTTGGTTTTTTGAAGGTTCAGCCATGAGTGCATATACAGTGAAAAAGAAATGAGGCGATGTGCTGACACTCACTACCCTTAAAGGACATAGGGTGCTCAGAGTCTTAACTGCGAATTTTCCCAGAGTTCAAATAAATGTACAAGAACAAGGTTAGGAGACAGAAACAGGTCTGGAGCTGTCCTGGGGCTGTAAGGTTCTTCTAATCACAATACAAATGTATGGAAGATTAGGTCAAGTCAAAGGCTTAGAAACAGCCCAGGAAGATTTTTCTTTAGAATTTGCCAAACAAAGTTCTGTAGAAATATGAACACATTATACTTTAAAAAGGCAGAGCAATTGTCTAGACTTTCCTCCAAGAGTTGATTAGTGCAATTAACAATACAAGCCAGAGAAAAATCATTTTAAGAAGTTAAAAAAATATTTAGATTTTTTAAAGCTGGATAGAAATTTCACATACACAAACAATTGATAGAAAATAACTAGAGATAAATGCCGAATGTCTTCGGAGTCAGGCTTCCCCATGGGCTGAGCATTACTGGAATGCAGGCACACACTCAACTTCCTAACCGCGTGAGTCCTGCAGCTGGTCAAGGGACAAGGCAGCAGAGGCTCCCCAAGGCCATGGCCTGCCATTTCTCATTGCCACCATCCCGCACACCCATGAAGTGTGTTACTACTGTGCATTGCCTAGGTCAGGAATTCAGGGCTTCCTCTCTCTGGACCCTTAGACAGATACGCTTTTAGGCCAAATTGCCTATCTTGGTCTCTAAAAGTTACTTAGGGAGAAAAGAGAAAGTTCCTGTAGATCAGAGAAGTAGTAGTGTTGGGTTTCATAAGACAACATCCATGAGACAGGAAGTAAGGGTTGTTCTCAGCATGGTTCCATCATGTAGAATGTCACTGTCCATACAGTCAGCCTTTTCATCATTAGGCAAATATGTCACACTTTCTAGGATTTTGTGGCAGTCACAAATGGCTTTAACATATTATATATACTAAATAACATCAGACTAGCTTAGTCATCTTTTGTTATTACATTAACTGCAAGAGCACATTCATATCTACTTCCCTCCACCAATACACACTTTATTAAAATCAAATATCATGGGAAGTATGAGTACTTCTTAGTCAATCTGTCAGAACCACGTTTTGTGAATGAATCAGAGAAGGCAACATTTCATTTACGAAAGCTTCCAAAGGCAGGAGATAACACAGAATGGTTATTCTGACTGCTGGAAGGAACACATTGAACAGATAGAAGGGAGACCTTAGCGACTGTAGCATAGCCACTAGACAGAAATGAACTTTGTGTCATCATATAATACAGGAGATGGGGGGAGGAGGGGAGAGGGAGAGGAGAGGAGAGGAGAGGAGAGGAGAGGAGAGGAGAGGAGAGAGCCCTACACAGAGAGGGGGGAGAGGAGAGAATAGAGAGTGGAGATCATAGAGAAGAGAGAATGATAAAGAGATGGACAAAGAATGGGTGGGACAGGGAAGGAAACCAGGGATCAGAGGAAGAGAGGAGAGAAAACATCAGCTGAGTTCAGAAGCTCTGGGGTCAAGCTGGGCAGGCTACAAGACAAGTGTATTTGATCCACATGTACCAGGTACCAACTGTCTGCTCTTGTTACTGAAATCCCAGTACTGTGATGTGTCTGGGTAGCCAGGACTCACTACCCCTCAGTGGAGAACAAACACCGCACTAATCTGGCTCAAGATCCCAGGGGTCATTTGTAACTTTATTTCTCTCTTCTGGGAAATGGGAAAGTACATCTTAATGGAAGAGTGTAGAAATGACTGTTAGGATCCATCCTGACCAGGGCAGAGTGGTAATGCACCAGCTCACTTCCAGTCCCAGACTCTCCCCAGTGGTGAGCATGTGAATGGCCTGCCTGGGGCACAGATCACGCACCCCATCAGGTGGTCCCTGGTGAAACCGCCTATGAGGGAAAAGCCATGGACGCTGCCCGGAGAACTGCAGGCCCCTCCGAGCTCCGAGCCCTATACAAGGTTAAGCCATAGGCCCAGAGCCGGGGGTCCGCAGGGACTCGAGGAGAGGTGGGATAGGAAAAGGTACTGCTTATATGGTATTCCCCAAATTTGCTTGGTACTTAGAAAAATAAATGACAGAGAAGTTAGTTAAGATGTCTGATAAGACTTAAGTGGAAAAGAACAACAAAGACAAAAAACCTCTCAGTCTCAAAACCTGAATTCCAGTGAAGCCTGGGGGGCAGGTCACAGGCAGAAGTGGAGGAAGCGCGAGGCCTCTCCCGCACCGTCCTCAGCCTAAGGCGGCAAGCTGGTCCTTCATGCTGTGGTCTGTCTGGCCCACGAGCCCTGGCTAGCAGCACTTAGAGGGTTAAGAGCGCACGAAGTGGGTAGGAGACATCTCTCAGAAGTCCGTGTGGGGCTCCAGCTTTCCTGCTCCAGGAAGTAGGGACCGCTTCAGCCGGGGAGGGCCACTTCCTGTCCCATGGGGATTCCTGGGAGAGACAGCGCTCCTTTCTTCCGGAAGATGAGGTGGAATGTTAGTGACACATCCTGGTTGTCATCTCTTTCTGGAAAGCAAGGAGAGAGAGGCTGTTAGGGGACCGTAAGCAGAGCAATATGGAGATGCACGGGGCGGGGCATTGACCCGGAGCCTTTAAACCAAAGGTTGCAAGCCTGAGCCATGTTCCATTTAGTCTGTAGGCTTGAGTGCCCCCGAGTTCTCTCTCCCTCCCGCTCTCTCTTGTATTAAGACACTGTTTAAAATATTTTACTCTCTTGCCCAAAATCCAAACGACTTGTCTTTTCTGGGGAGGGGGAGGAGGAAGATCTGGAGCCACTGAGCACTGGGAATTGGAGAACAGCCTTCCTCTCTGGACAGAGAACGGGCTCCAGTGTTCATCCCCACCTCTTCCCATTGTCTCCCCAGGGAGAGCCGAGAATCACTTGCCAACTGGTATGATAACAGGTTTGGGTTGCTATTTGTAGACTAGAACACATCTTCTATTTGACTAAGTTTCCATCAAAGATGGGAAAAAATGAAGAATGTAATCTTGTCCAAGTCAAGAAAAGCAGGAAGAGGAAAGGAAGAAATCCCAGAGTCTAGCTTGCAGTCCACCTATGCTCATTACCACCTGCCTGGCTCTCGCGGGAACTTGTAGATCCCAAATGTGCCAGCCTTTCTTCTCCCTGAGACTCTGCACAGGCTGGCCCGTTCCTATCCCATCTCATCTTTACCCTCTTTACCTGGCTAATGGCCATTCATCTTTCCAGTTCAGACATGATGACATCAATTGGCTGAAAGACCTCATACCTACCTTTGAAGGTGGTCAGGCCTTTCACCTAGGCACACCTTGACTTTTGTGTGAGGCGTACTGGCTCTGGGTGTGTGGTAGTTTCAATGATAATGGATCCCATAGGCTAATATGCTTGACTATTTTGTCCCAGTTGGTGGAACTATTTGGGAAGGATTAGGAGACGCGGACTGTGGCACTAATCTTAGAAGGTCTTATTAATAAAAACAAACCTGGGGCCAGGTACTCGGGTCAAAGCTGGAAGATCAGAGAAGCAGAACAAGCCACAGCCACATCACCTTACCAATTCCTCAGCTGATCTTGTTTCCTCAGACTGGAAGCCTCTGTGTCCTCATATCCAAATGGATCTCAGCTGAACTGCTACTCACAGCCTGAAAGCTTAACCAAGCTCTAGTTCCTCGTCCTCACGCCTTAAATACCTTTCTGCTTCCTGCCATCACTTCCTGGGATTAAAGGCTCTTGTTACCACACCTGGCTGTTTCCAGTGTGGCCTTGAACTCACAGAGATCCAGGCTGATCTCTGCCTCTGGAATGCTAGGATTAAAGGAGTGTGTGCCACCATTTTCTGGCTTCTATATCTAGTGGCTGTTCTGTTCTCTGACCCCAGATAAGTTTACTAGGGTGCACAATATTTTGGGGAGCAGAATATCACCACAGTGGACTTGTTGGAGAGGTGTTCCCACTAGACTGAGACTCACTAAATGGCAGGAAGAAAAAACACTCATTGCAATTGTACACAGGCTTTCACCTTGGTTTGTCTCCCCAATCTTTCTCACAATGCTGGCACAAGGGAGTTCTTTTTGCACTTTAAGAACAGTGTGGGCTGCAGGCTGAAAAGGAGCCTGGAGCTTGTCAGCATTTGGGGGAGACAGGACTAAGTCATTTTTATTAGATGAGTGAGTTCTGAGTTCCACTTGCTGCTGAACTGACTCAGCTGCTCTTGAATGCTGACCCGGGTCATCCCAGACAATAAAACAGCAAACACCGGAGTCAAAGGAGTCAGTGTGGGAGTGCCCTGGTGCTCAGAACGCTGTGTGAAAACCATACACACTGTGTGGGTTAAAGAAATAACACACAGTGTGAAATCTAGGCACTCTGACATTGCTTATTAAACATGGGCAATTTCCTACTGCATTACAGCCAGTAAACAAATGCATGTGCAGAACTCCTAAGGATCATTTACTTGTGCTTACTAATTGGACCACATCGTAGGAGGCAGGGCTCATGTTCTCAAGGACCTACAGTCTCCTAGGGAGGAAGAAATGTGGTGGGTCACAAGCTGGAGTAATGTCACCGCAAGTATTTATTTACTGAGAAAGACATGAAGCATGTTGGAACCCGGGTCAGACATGTTGAAGTCTCACTTCTGCCCCCTTACTGTCCACCCACAGGAATTCCAAGAGCATCTTGTCTTAGGTGAAATGTCTGTTTGGGGGGACATCTTCTGTAACTCCAAAAGAAGGCATACATAACCCCGTCTTCCCCCTGTAGCAGCCACAGCACCCTTCTCCACCAGTGGAATAGTCCATCGACTTCATTTCTGCCTCCTGGGTCATCCCAGGCAAGATCCTATGGAATCCAGAGGGCGGGGTTGTGCCTGCTGTTTGCTCATGCATCACCAGTGCCTGGAAAACACAGCTTCAGGGAATGTTGGCTTAACCAAGCAACACACAGGTCCCCAGTCTCTTCCCCTGTAAGATGTACTGATAGTCAGTAGATCAAGGGAAGGCTAAATGGAGTCCTAGATGCGCAGACTCAATACATGTTAATTCCCCCCTCTGATGTCTTCCTATAGAGATGAGGTTCAGAAGCACAAACCCAACAGCAGCCACTTAGTCCTTGTTGGCAGGTAGCCACCTGGGGAAGAGTTTTCTGTTGATAAATAGCCTAGCACTGCGTTTAGAGGCAGGGGAGGCTGCCCAGAGGGAGCAGAGGAGAGATTGGCTCAGGGAGCTGGATGTGTGCTGGAGCAGAAAGCCTGTGACCACAGCAGGTGCGGACAGCAAGAATATACACATGCCGCAAGAGCCAGGCGCTTTCCTCAAGGAAAGGAAATTACTCAAGAGATGCCCAAGAAAAAGCTACTGTTCCCGCCTCAAGTTTCCAGAGGCTCCCATGAACTGGGCATGGTGGTATAACCAAGGTAATCCCGACACTTGGGAGGTTGAGGCAGGAGGGTTGTGAGTTTGAGGCTAGCCTGGGGTATAAACAAGCAAGGAAATGAAAAACAAAACCAAGGGTTCTTGTATGTTGAGTTAGCATTTGACGACAGACTGTGCATTTGAGAGAAAGAGTAATTCCAAGTATAAATGTGACTGCGGTTTTATAATTAACCCTGTAATTACTGGCAGTGGATCAGTGCTCCAAGAAAGAGAGGAAGGGGCGGGGTTTCTGAGCCAGTAATACACATGCACTTGAGTGATAACTTGGAAATTAATTGACTCATGTATTGATTATAGATGGTGGCAGGCCATTTCTGAATTTTTCACCGGTCCCCATCCCCCCTGCCCCTCGGAGCTGCAGCCCTGCAGTTTCCTTAGGCCAAATCAGGCTATTTCGTTCCCCCCGGAGCTGCCTGTAATCCCACAGCTCCTTTAGGACGTGAGCCTTTTGTGACCCCATTCCCCGATCCTTTCCTGTGGAATAAACTCCTCCCCCTAGAGCTTGGCCTTCGGTTTTCTCTCATTCTGGTCTTCCGGCCTCTACAAAAGCTGCTGGCTGAGTCAGGCTAAGCCCCGACCCCGCTGAGTGTGGTGATGACCCACTGAACGGCTTGGTCCTCCCTGAGTCCTGGGGACACCCACGACTGCAGGCTGCAGTGACATTTTTCCTTTACTGTCATCCAGGGGACCGTGTCAGAATGCTAGTGTACTTTTCCTTCAGCTGGACTGACATCAGTTTGAATTAGGAGCTGCCATAAAAAAAAAAATCATGAAAACAATTACGTTTCTCAGAGTATGTTTAAAACACGGAAGAATTTTTGAAAGAAGAGGGGAGAAGGTGAACCCATTCAGAGACGATATCCAAGGCCCGTGAGTTAGGCTGTGAAGACTTAGTACTGGGGCTTTTCTCACCACAGTGTGAGCCCCAACGTGCAGAAGAAAAGCTGTTTCTGAGATGCCTCTTACATTCCTGCAGGGAAGCAATGGTTGTGACCACAGTTCACAAACTGAAAGATACCGTCCTTGCACCTGCTCTTTGAAAATCTACAGGCCTGGGCCGGCAAGACGGCTCAGCAGGTCAAAGTGCTTGCTACCATACTGAAAACGTGAGTTCGAGACTCACATTGGTGGAAGGAGAGAACTGACTCTTCAAGTTGTTCTCTGACCTCCACAAGCACTCCATGCTCTCACATTGAATTTTTTAAAGTACAGGCTCCAGGGCTGTATTATACTATCTTGCCACTTGGTGGCGCCATCGAACCGTTTAAAGAAGCGTTCCTCTGGCATCATCATGGCTCTCCTCACTCCATCCTCCTGCAGGATAACTAGTAGGGCCAAAGACATTCCTTCATTCCTTCCTCAAGGGGAGCGGTCTCAGAATCTTCCACTCTTTAAAGGAGACTTCTCTATGGCTGGTCACGCGGAATGCCGCCAAAACCTGCAACATGCTTATCGCTGTTTCTGCAGGGGGCATTTTTCTGGCAGGTCTCTGGCAAGACACTGTGTTTGGCTTGTTTATGAAGAAAATCGCAGCATTTGGAGGTTTGTTTGTTTGTTTATTTAATGACGCAGCTATTCCACTCCCGGGCACACACCTCACCACAGAGATACATGCACAGTCACGTTCCTCCTGCTCTGTTCACAACAGCACGGAAATGGAACCAGCTTAGATGCTCATCAGCAGAGGAAGGGACAATGACAATGGGCACATCTATGTACAAATGGAATTTTATTCGGCTGTAAAGAAAAATGGCATTTATGAAATCTCTAGGAAAATGGGTGGATTTGGGAAGTGATTAAGTATGATGTGAGAAAGACAAAAACTACATGTTCTTTCTTATATGCAGTTCTTAGCCTGTGTGTGTGTGTGTGTGTGTGTGTGTGTGTGTGTGTGTGTGTGTGTGTGTATACACAAATGTGGATAAAGTCTAAAAGGCTAGAAAAGGTACTAAAGAAAGTAAAAATGGGCGATTAGGAAGTCAAGGGTTGGTAAAAAGGACACTTAGGCTGAATTCAACACCATACAAACAGCCAGGCCAACCAGCTTCCCCAGGTCTCCACCAGCCTGGTGCCTTGGAGTTTCTCGCAGGCTGCTGCTTCTACCCAGTAAATGGGCTCCATTCCTTTATGCCTAGGAAATTCTCACAGCTTATAGGATGCCCTGAAAGCATCATTCGCTCCATTCTGGGTCCCCATGGCCTGGCTTTCTGCTAGCTTTGGAATTCATTACACAATTAGCCTTAATCTGAATTGCATACTGTGCATCTCTTAGTGTATATTGTTATGTGATGAAGGATATTTTTTCAAGTCATATGCAGTAAATATGATTTGCGGCAGTTATAAATAAAACTTATATTCAACATGAGTATATAGCTGGGCAAATGAGATTATGTATGTTTTTATGTTTTCAATTTCTGATATTTTTGTCCTTGGCATAGTCTCTGGATTTTTTGATACTTTTAATACTCATATTATTTGTTGCTTTAAAAAAAAGCTCTAGTAACTTAAAAAGCAATAAAAAGGGAAATAGAATAAGAAACTCAATAGAAGTCACATTTAATTTTAGAAATGAAGTTTCAGTGCGTTTGCCTGGTTTTTGTAGGGAAGGTGGGGGTGAGGGAAAGAGCCTAAGCTTTGTATAAGTTACACAATGCCTTGTCTGATCTCAACTTTGAAAACTGAAAATGGCCTCTGTCAAATTGTGAGGTGATTTTGACATCCATTGATTACATTTCTAGGAGTTCTATGATTTAAATATCATAATCACATTATACCTGTTTACTTCATTCATTATGTGCTATCCCTCCACTTCCTCCCAAAAGCATGTGGATTAGATACATCGACCATCTTGAAAATCCATTTCCGCCATGGTATTCCCTTTTCTCTTGGGCACCAATGGGCAATAAGGGAGAAAAGGGAATAATGTGTATAATGTGGACACAATGTAGAGACTTGAAAGTCTCTAAGAAATGGACCATGTGAGATGAAAGGCCATTTTTACACCCTACCCTCTACCCAAAGCGCCAGTTTGCCATCAGAATGGAACTCTTCCAGGCTATGGGGTTCATTTTGTTTTGTTGTTGAGACAAGTCTCATTATAACCCCTAATTGGCCTAGAACTCACTGTGTAAACCAGCTTGGCCTTGAACTCACAGAGATCCACCTGCCTCTGCTGGGATTAAAGGAAGGTGCTAGGATAAAAGTGTATACTAGCAACGCCCAGCAGGTTATGTAAGGTTCTGTGTCACCTACAACAGTCCAGCTAGTCCAGTGGGAGCGTCTACACAGCAGTCCAGCTAGTCCAGTGGGAGCGTCTACACAGCAGTCCAGCTAGTCCAGTGGGAATGTCTACACAGCAGTCCAGCTAGTCCAGTGGGAGTGTCTACACAGCAGTCCATCACAGTCCAGAGGGAGTGTCTACACAGCAGTCCAGCTAGTCCAGTGGGAGTGTCTACACAGCAGTCCAGCACAGTCCAGAGGGAGTGTCTACACAGCAGTCCAGCTAGTCAGTGGGAATGTCTACACAGCAGTCCAGCTAGTCCAATGGGAATGTCTACACGGCAGTCCAGCTAGTCCAATGGGAATGTCTACACAGCAGTCCAGCTAGTCCAGTGGGAATGTCTACACAGCAGTCCAGCTAGTCCAATGGGAATGTCTACACAGCAGTCCAGCACAGTCCAGTGAGAATGTCTACACCAGGCTTCTGCACTTCTCGGGCCCTTTCCCAGAACTGGACCTGTGAGACCACAGAGGGAAGAAGGGGCCACACAGGCACCAGGGGCTGGGGGTGCAGGCAGTGTTGCTGTGTGGTCAGCATGGAAGCACCTGGTAGAAAACCACACCCTCACGGCCTTTGCTTTTTTTGGTCAGACATTTTCAGATGTAACGGCATCTTGAACCCAGGCTTTCTTTTAATCCGCAGCATTCTGCTGACGTCGAGGAACAGGGAATATTACCAAGAGCGAAAACAACTAAGGCAGAGAAAGAGCAGAGGCCAGAGAGGACCGTGGGTGCAGAAAGTCCAGCATTTGGAACACTTGGGGCCGCAAACTGTGAAGACAGCCTCGGAGCAGATGGCCCCTCCCCAGTTCACGTTAAAAACGCCATGGCTTGCACCAGGGTCGTGTGAGAAGCCTACAATACAACGTTAGACTTGATCCCGAGGGAAAAGCTATCAGCAGACTTGGGACCCACAGATACTCCTGCCTCTGCCTCTCCCACACACTCCTGAAGTCACAGACATGACATGGAATGGAAAAGGGACCTGGCTCGCTGTGCCCCGTCTCCTGTGACAGATGTGGGTGGCGGCGGTGGCGCACACCTTTAATCCTAGCACTCGGAGGCAGAGCCAGGTGGATCTCTGTGAGTTTGAGGCCAGCCTGGTCTACAGAGCGAGATCCAGGACAGGCACCAAAGCTACATGGAGAAACCCTGTCTTGTGGGGGGGGAGGAGAAAGAAAGATGGGGTGATGATACAAGGACCCGGCAAGCCAGCAAGCATCGTGTGTCCTCACCGCGCACATCTTTCTCTCCCTATGTGCCAGACACTGTCTACACTATACAGCATCACTCAGGATGTCACTGTGTGCAATCTCCATCTCAACTCTGTAGAAGGAACCGAGGGTCAGCATTTTGGCATAGTCACGAACACAGTCATCAGGACAGCAAGTCTGAAACTTCCCCATTTGTCCTTCTTTGGGGTCCATCAGCTACATGCCCAGGCATCACGCCTTCTGAATCACCGTTCAATTAGCATGTACTTTCAGTGGAACCCGAGTCAGTGGTCACACTACATCTGCACTAGCCACAGGGTGGGACCACTCGCAGGAGGTCCAAGGCCAGGGCTGCTCCCTTCCCTGAGGAGTATCCCAAAGTCTGAGATGGTTGAAGAAGGCAGGAGAAGTCAGACTACAAAAATTAAAAAAACGAAAAACAGAAAAGACCAAAACTCTCACAAGAATAGATGAGACCTAGCCAGTGCATCAGAATTAAAAATGTCTCTTTGGTGCCTTGTAGCAATGTGGGTAGTGAATGAGCCAAACACAGTAAAAAGAGCAATGTAGCAGGGCAGAGCTCCGTGACCAGAAAGGACAAATACCTATTTGATTATTTCTGTTCCTAGCCACTCACATTACTGACACAAATGGTGTTTCCTCTGTGCAAAGGTGGGTATGAACATGGACACATACATGCAGGCCTGCAAACTCATACATGCATAAGTATGGACAGATAAACAACCCCCTGCCACCCACCGAGAAGAGGTACTCATAACCGATACAAGAATCAAACTGCTTTTCTTTCCCCAAGCCCTACGGACATTAAAAAGAAGTCACTTTTATGTAAACACAGTCAGTGCTTGGTTTACACTGATTCACAGAAAGGAAGAGCTGCAGAATTCTGAAGTCCTCCCACGGAACCACGGGGTTAGGAGAACATGGCTGGGAGCCTCCTGCCAGGAGAGCATGGGTCTTAGAATCCGCAGGAGAAAAGAGGCCCATGAGCATCATGCCCGTGGAAGATGACCTAGATTAGGTCAGGGTTAGCCAGATTAGGTGAGCCTCTGGGGATGCCTTTGAGGGATGGTCTAGATTGGGTTAACTGAAGTGGGAGAACCCACCTGAACTGTGGGCAGGACCATTTCATGGGCTGGGGCCTTGGGCTGAATAAAAAGGAGAAAGCCAGCTGAACAGGAGAAGTCACCACCCTCTGCTTCCTGACTGAGGGTGACTGCCATGTACCCAGCTGCCATGACCCACCTCCTACCTGGTGGGCTGCACCCTTGAACCCTTCCTTAAGTCGATTTTCTTAGAGATTTCGTCACAGCAATAGGACAAGTCACTAATCCACTGGTGACATCAGACTCTGTCCTCAAGACAGCACCCTCCCCCCTTCCCCCCAGGCACCCGGTCTTGTGGCAGCATTCTTCCTAGCACTGTGACTTTCTCTGCAGATTCTCCCACAGAGACACTATCATTCCCTGACCAGGACAGGACAGCGACCAGACACAATCTTTGCTCTGACCAACGCTCCCTGTGATCCAGCCTAGCACAGAAGCTGCCCACTGTGGCTTTCACCTTCTTGCCCTCTCCCATTCCCGTTTGCTCAGCTTCATCACGGTTCCCTGGAGGTCAGTGTTGTCTGGTGTTTATTCCTGCAGTCATGACAAGATGCCATCTTGGACCCTGTCCTGGAGCATGGCAACTAGAACAGAACAGTGCAGTGGAAACCAAGGTCTATGTAGCAGTAACAGAGCTACTGATCCCTTGCCTGGGATCCTAGCTCTTATTCCCTCTCCCAGCTACAAGAGATATTTGGGGATGCTCAACTATACATAGGAAGCACTTCTAATCAAAAGCAGGACTCCGAGGTGTCCATAAAGCTGCCATCCATGATGGTGTGGTACTTTGGAGTGATTCGGCCGCTTGGCTGTCACTGATGCTCCTGTAAGTGATCCTCACCCGTGCTCTGTAAGAAAGCTCAATAACCCTAGCAAGTGTTAGCAAGCTGGACTTCGGTGAAGCAGTGCTTCAGATTGTCCTTGGTTCCCTTCTGGGATGACTGGACATTAGTTTTCATCTCCCTGGGAAAAATGAACACAACGTTCGGTGTCTGTCACAAGTCTAGTTTCCTTTTCCTACACTCCGAATTCACCCCCACAGCTGGATTGGCTCCTGCAGATGCTCAAAAGCCCCCCCTGTTTTGAGGGGTGAAAGAGATTTCTGCATTGCTCAATGTTTACCTACGGGGCCTCCCCGCTCCCGGACCAGGGCATCAAGATGCATTCTCCTCTTTGCTTCCGTGGCCTCCATCAGCATCCAGAGAGACGGTGGCCTGAAGCAGAGGTCCACTCCCTGAGGGGCGGCTGTAGGCACTAGGGTTTTTGTGAATGGGAATCAACTTTAATGAACTTCAAGAAGCCCTGGTCAGTCATTTCGGAAGTTTTCTGAACTTCCAGGGCATGGGTGCCTGAAGGAAGAATTTACCTCCCTTGGGAAAACAAAGAGTCTCAGAGAAGCCAGTCAGTGCCTTGAATGCATCACAGGATGGAGCCGGCTGCCACATAATAAGACCTGTATTGTGTGCCCAATGAGTTGTGGGGGAGGGGCCTCTTCCTTGGCGAGCTTGTAATTTGGGAAGTTCATAGTTTTTTAGCGGGCCCATGCCTTTGGCAGGCACAGTGTTGTTTAGACTGAGTAGAGGCCCAAAACAAACTGAAAACTTCCATCTTCATAAAGTATGGTCTGCAGCTACTTCTCAATTTGCTGCGGGGTTATTTCCCAAGAAGCCCATCCTAATCTGTAGACAAGGTGAAAATAACTTCACACGTCTGAACTACTGAACATCTGGGTTAGCAACACAGTGCACTACAGAGGGTGTGATCTGTGCACTGTTGCTCACATGCGTGCAAGCACACGCACACTTGTGCAGAGTTGAGGCTCCTGCTGCCTAGCATCGAAAGAGACTATCCTATCACCAGCCTGGAGGAAGACCAAAACTCAGAATTCAGAGTATGGTTCCTAGCGTAAAGCCACCAAAATTCTAAGTGGACTCACCGCAGGTTAGGGACTCACTGTGTGCTGGTTTGACTAGCGGCAAATGCAATGTTTCAAGCTCCCACCAGGGGCCTTTTGCTTGTTTTCATATGTGCGGCGGTGTGTTGGCATGCATGTATTCACGTTTTGCATGTGTGTGCATGTCTAGGGTTTCCTCATTCATTCTCCACATTATATATTGAAGCAGGCTGTCTTGCTGAAGCAGAGCCTGCCCTCTTGGCTGGAGTGGATAGCCAGCCTGCTCTGGAGAGCCGGTTTCCACTGCTGCCTCCTACGTGCTGGAATGACAGCTGGCTGCCGTGCCCACCACGTCTTTACGTGGGCACTGGATCTGAACTGTGGGTCTTCACACTTCAACAAGTTCTTTAACCACTGAGCAGTCTCCACCCTGGAGCCTTTGGAGCCAGTCAGCATTTGGTCTGACTTTTGGGCATTGACTCTCCTCTCGGTGGAGAGCCTGGAGAGGCCAGTGACTTGTCTGAGATTACATGGTCAGAACTTGGCAGAGCAAGAATTTAAACCCGGATCATTCAGATCTTATGGACAAGCCTTGGAAACCTGTTTCCCCTCTATATTAAGGACCAGGAAAATATGTGTGACCCAAATCCAGTCCATGCCTGCTTTTATATGGCCTCCAGTGTAAGAATGTGTTTATTATTTTTTCAAATAGTGAAAAAAATTAAAGGACTATTTCATGACAAGTGATTATTATATGGAATTCAAATTTTTAAAAGACATTTTTTAGGTGTATAAGTGGTTTGCCTACATTTATGTAAATATGATGTGTGTGTGTGTGTGTGTGTGTGTGTGTGTGTGTGTGTGTGTGTGCAGTGTCCATGGCGGCCAGAAGAAGGTTATGGATCCCCTAGAACTCGAGTTAGACAGTTGTGAGTTGCCATGTGGGTGCTGGAGCTGAACCCCGGTCCTCTCAAAGAGCAGCCAGTGCTGCTGACAGCTGAGTCACCTCTCCAGTCCTTGGAATTCAAATCTTAATGTTCATGAATCAAGTTTCATGGGAACCCAACCATGCCCAGGGATCTGTGATGTCCGAGACTATAGCCACACCTCAGTAGGAGAGTGGAGTGGAGATGGAGACCACGTGGCCCACAAAGCCACAGCATTTCATTTGCAGATCATTCCAGAAGAAGTTCACTGCTCAAACTCTATACCATGTTACCACCATCCCTGGGGAGACTTCGTGGTTTTAAAGTCCATGGGGTTACAGGTAGGTCTTGTCTTTTCAAAATTAGCCTGGCAATAGATTTCAAACAGTTTTTGTCTGTAGAGACCAGTGAAGTCACCCCTGTAGGAACACACATCGGAAGCAGGAATGGAAGGACCCAGACATGTATTTGTGTCACACAGGCACCCAGGGCTCAGAGAGTGTGGGACGGGCCTGTTCTCGGCCTTGTCACTAATGAACTATGAAAAGTGAAATTATGTGTTTTAAAGTGTTAATAGTTTTTACTTGTGGCTCTGTTTGTTTTGCTTTTTGTGCTATTACAAGGCTAGGAGACTTGTTAATAAGGAAGGGAAGCGAGTGGTACTGAGGTCACTGTTTTATTTACCACAGAAGAGAGAAAGCTGGCATCACCAAAGGCTTCAGTCAAAGAGAAAGAAAAGACATTCCTCCTTTCCACTCCACATATTTCTTCATCCCCCAACAAACAGTAGGAAGAATACACATCACCAATTTTCTCTTTTAGTGTTTTAATACAGGGTCTTTCTATGTGAGCCAGGCTGATCTCAAATGCTTGGTCTTCCTGTCTCTGTCTCCTAAGTGCTGGGACTGTAAGAGTGTTCTACCTTGGGTCTGAAGGGTCCCAGGGAGAGTTCAGTCAGTCAAGTGCCTGCTGTGAAATCGTGACGACCAGAGTTCACATGCCCAGCATTCGTGTAAAACTCTGGGTATGGTAGCGCACTGTGGTAACTCTGGATTTGGAAGGGATGGGAACTGACCAGTATAATCCATGTAGTTCACTGGTCAGCCAGTCCAGCTGAATCAGTGAGCTGCAGGTTCAGAGAAAAAACCCGTCTCAAAAAAACGAAGGTGCTGGGAAAAAAAACAAAAAACAAGGTATAAAGATGGATATCATAATGGTTGTACAACAGTGAGCATGAGTAATGAGTTTAATTAATAACACTGAACTATATATTTGAAAACAGTTAAGACATTATCTGGTGCATATTTTACCACAAAACAATTAAGATAGATATTAATTTTGAAAAAATTCTAGTTTTCAAAAAAGTGGTTTGTTTTATATATAAAATTTCATTAGCAAAACAAAATAGCAACAACAATCCCCAGTGAGGGATTTAAAGGTTTGATGCTGAAAGGTGAGCATGTATACGTATGTATATGGTGTGTGTGGTGTATATATGTGCTTATGTATTTTCCAGAACATACTCATGCTCCACCGACTAAATCCCCTCAATTATTGTTTTCAGTTTTAGGAATGTTCTCAGGAATCCTGACATTTAGAATGCAATGCACCAAGCACTTTTGTAGCAGCAAAGACACCAAAATAATTATGCCTGAGAACCTGTTATAACTCCATATCTCACATCGGTGTCACCAGAGGAAAACATCTGCAGCCCTGAGCATCTATCAGTCCTCTGCTGCGCACATGCAAAGGCTGGTGCAACCTGGAGGGGAAAAGTACTGCTAATGAAAGTCAAAACCACAGCATAAACCCAAGGCGAAAACGGAACTGAGACACAGGCAGGTGGGCCAACCCTAGCGAAAGTTTTCCTCTCCAATCTGGAGGCTGCAAAGTTAAAGCCGAGCGTGGATATCTTCAAACATCTTTCTCTAATCCTATTTGCTAATGTTTTCCAAAGATTAATAAGATAAAACCCCTCAGCATGTGCTTTGAGTTGTCTGGTAATTTCCACCGGCTCCTGGGGGCAGAAGTGGTGTATGGGGCTCCTGAAGGCTCTCCTCTTTGGAATACACACAGCCACAGCAGCTGCTTGCAGCCTGGGCCTGGCAGCCATGGGGTCAACTCCCTACGTGCTGATCGGCAACAACACTGGGCTCCTTAAGTGAAGCTGATGACTGAGGAACAGCGTGCTCCTTGTCCTCTGTCATCTGCAGCAAGGCAGGCACTGCAGATCAGCAGTGGCGTTCTAGAATGGAACAGTGTGGTGTGCAGCAGATACCAACGCAAACCAGCGGTCATTGTCATGGTGCTTCATCTAAACCCTGTACACTCAGTCATCACAAACCTTTAACACACACACACACACACACACACACACACACACACACCCACACCCCCACGTTGACACTGAATTATTTTAGAAGTTACGGATTTTCAAGAGAAAACTCTAAAATTAGCATTGTAAGTACAGATGCCGGGTATGTATCGCCAAGTTGGAACAGGACAGAATTTGTTTCGTCAACCACAGGCTCTCTTTAGAGTAAGTGTGCAAACGGATGGCTCCTAAGCAAACTGTCATCCCAGGAGGGAGTCCAGTCTGAGATTTTAATCTTCAGCCTTCTGCATCAGAATTCTTAACAGTGGCCCCATACACCCATCATTTATAAGCTCCCCAGATGCTCTTACACAGGAAATGGTTGACAATTGCCGCACTCAGTTTCCCTGGTACTCACCCTTGAGGCTCTACTATGTCTGAGCCAGCCCTTGGAAATTCTGACCTAATACATTGGAGATATTCCCAGGTGATGCACCATAGAAAGGTTTACAGCTATTCATAACTATTGCCAGAGCCCAGGATAAACCATCTGTAAACACCTGCACGCACACCTGGAGCAGCTGTGGTGGATGAGAACTTCGGACCCAGGCCTTGGGGACATGATTTCCTGTATGGCATACACTGTGGCTGACAGCGGGCTGAGAGGATGAGAGTCCTGACCAAAGTTTAGTGCCCTCTGAAACTGCCCGCAGAGGCCTTTACAGCCAGGCGCTACAGGACCTAGTGTCTGTTTTTAGCTCCAAAATATACATCCACATGAGAGCCTGGAAACTCCATTGCCAGAGGGTTCCTCTTGTCTTTGCCTAACACATGAACATTTCTATTATTATAATGAACCCAAACTGGAGGTTTTCTAATCATCCCTTAGAGATAAGTTTTTACTCTTCCGTTAGTCTGGCTAACCACCCAGGAGGCAAGGACGTCAAAATCTCTGAGCAGAGGCCTGTCAAAACATTGTTCTTGTAAAGACTGAAGTTTTAAAAAACATGTTGGATGCGTTTACCGAGCATATTCTTAAAATAGAATTGATTCAGGCATATTTTATCTGCAGTAAAATGCTTCTATTTAAACGTACAGTGTGATGAGTTTTGACAGGTGTTTGTTCCCTGTAAACATGTAACCGTGCCACAATTAAAACATTTCCATCATTCTTGAACATTCTGTTATGTCTGTGCCATCAATTCCCTGGCCCGAGTTGTGGCCCCAGCCAACCACTGATCCACGACCTGACACTGCACTAGACTGTTCTGGAGTTTGGGGTAAAGGGACTCAAACTACATGTACTTGTGGTGTCTGGTTTCTTTTGCTCAGCACCATGTTCTAAAGACCTACTGATTAGCACGAATTACCAGAGAATTTTCCTACCTCCCATGGCCTCTTGTGCATGACAGGTAAGCATGCAAGCCTCCAGGATCCTACCTCAGTAGGAAGTGCAGCATTCTGGAACGGAAAGCAAGTTACTGTGCAATGAATGGGGAGAGAGATAGTGAGTTCTTTATGAATGGGAAGTGAGGCAGTGAGTTCTTCACACCGGCAGTGCACCGATATTGCAGAGAGATAACGGGAGTGCTTACTGGGCCAGAGGATTTCTGAAGCACTGTGCTCAGTGGGAGAGGAAAAGGGAAGGTAGGGGTTAACGGCAGACATCACCAGCTTAAAAGTTTATTAATATCTGTGACAGCTTAAAAATATACCCCCAGATCCTTCTCTTTAAGTGATGGGGCTTAAGTGTGAGCTGGGTTTAATAATTCACTGCTGATAAGCAGCAAAGGGTACAAAGGCCACGTTCTCATCTCTGACACTAATCCATGGTGACTTTTGTCTTGGCTGCTCTATATAGAGGAAGAACAGTTGTTCCCAGGGAAGTGACAATTAAACCAAGACCTGCAGAATGAACAGGACTTGGGAGGATGTGATGCTGAGGGATTTGCATGTACAACAACTCACAGGTAAAGGCATGCAGCCCATGCAAAGGACTCTGGGAAATTCCTTTCAGATCCACACATCTCTTTCTTTATCCAAATCCAGCTGCATGCATTTATTTGTTTATTTTTCCAGTTACATTCAAAGTCACAATGTAATGAAATCTGTTCATACTAATGTGGAGGGCTAGTATCAGTTAGTACCATGCTCCAGTCCTATGCAATGGTTTAACTGTATATTTGACCTTTATGTGTACGATTACTTCATGGGAAGAGGTCCTCAAATCTCATAAGTGGACCCACGATAGTCCCTAGGTTAGGGACTCTCTGTAATCTTATCTTCGTGGTTTTCTTACAGTGGGGCAGAAGAGCGATGAGTGATAATCCAGAGTTATATTTCCTTAAGGAAAATCTTTCTTCATTCAAGTCCCAAGTTGATATTCACTTGACACTTTTTCAAGCCAAAGAATCTAGTCTTATCTGGCTGGGAAATTCAAACTAGAGCAGATCGCACAAAGCAGCCAGCATCTGGCAGGGCTTGTCTACGGGCACCGGGCCACACTGCCTATCCCATTTTCATATAAATGTTGAAGATGATGAATTAATCCCTGCTGTGACTGACATCTGCAGTAATTCCTAGCACCAAAGAACACAGAAAGAAAAAAAAGGAGTAACTGTTTGATATCCCAGAAACCAATATCACTCCTAATATTTCGAGCACTTCTCTGACATGGGAGATTGGATGGAAGACTCAGGGAGAAATGCTGAGCACACGGTTTTGAGTTTTATCTACAATCTAGAAGAGAAGTGGCTTTAGCAAAAAACCAACAGACCACGTGAGGAGCTTAAGGAACCGAACGGCTCACTGAAGCAGCCCAGGGACCGTTCTGGGCGCATCTGAAAGCCATTGTGTAAAGAGAGGGTAGTACGTGTGCTGTTATGAGTCAGGCCAGAAGCTGAGCCAGTGGTGCCTGGTAGACTGTTTCATCGCTGTGACAGTCATGGCAAGAGCCACTAGACACATGTGACCTCTGACCCCTTGGAATGTAGGTGTTACAAGTAGGGATACACATTTTTAAGTCTTTCATTTAGTTTCAGCTAAGGTCACCAGTGGCTGGTGACTACTATGTTGCTGATGACACATAAAGTAATGAACTAGAGAACATTGCTCTTTAAAACCACGAGCTGCTAGCTTGTCCTGGTTAGCTTTTAGTGTCAACCTGACACATTCAAAAGTCACTTGGGGAGAGAGAGGCTCAACTGAGACACTGCTTAGATCAGATTGGCCTGTGGCCCGAGTTTGTGAAGAACCGTCTTGATTAATAACTGACGCGGGAGGATCCAGCCCACTGTGGGCGCACCATCCCTAGGCAGATGGGCCTGGGCTATATCAAAAAGCTAGCTAAGCATGAGCCACAGGGAGTGAGCCAGGGAGTTACCTTCCTGCATGGTCTCCACTTCAGTTTTTGCTTTCAGGTTCCTGTTTTGAATTCTTGCCCCGACTTCCCTCGGTGATGGACAGTTACTAGGAAGTATAAATGGAAATAAGCCCTTTTCTTCCTAGGTTGCTTTGGGCCAGTGTTTTGTCCCTGCATCAGAAAGGAAACCAGGGCAAACTGAATGTGTAATCCTGGTATTCAAGAGGCAGAGGCAGAGGGATCACGAGTTCCAGGTCAGCCTGAACTACAGAGTGAGACTCTAACTGAAAAACATCAAGAAGCCAGCCAGCCAGCCCTGTGATCTTCTTAAAGAATGAAGATGTATCTTGTTTAATCATTACTGTGCTCGGCTTGGTGTCTGACATGCAGCTGTTGGTTCGTTTGTTTAAAAAGCTTATTAGCAGACATTCAGTAGAAGTCAGATCACTTAAGACACTGGAGTTAGTATTTCCCGAAGGGTCTTCATGGAGCTTTATACCCACAAATTGCTCTGTACCGAGCATGTATATTAGTGCATTAAAGAAAGCTGACCAGCTCTGTAAAGTGTTTCCTATAGCTCACTGTGGAACCTCCTCTTGCATAGTAACATTTGGCATCCCTTAGATCTAGCAGCTTCAGGCAAATACACTTTGGGAGATGCTGTAATAAGTCACAATGGAACTGAGAGGAAACCTTCTAGGTAGTTCCTAGAAGATAGGGACCCTTGTACAAATCAGTTGGTACATGTTTATGGATGGTGTAGAAGGTACCCTTTCCTAGCCCAAGCTAGAAGTAGTTGCTAAACCATTTCCATCCAGAGAACAGGGTGTGTGATTCCAGTCACTGCCAGGCTGCTATCATGGACTGAGTAGGCCTACAGAACTGGAAGACCATTGTTAGCTGAGAAGAGGAAGAAATCACAAGCTAAAACAAAATTACAGGAATGTATTAGTGTTCAAAAAGATTTTTAATTTGTATTTTAAGTCAAAAGGTTAAATCCTGAGAATTTGTTGTGATTAGAATATCACCCTTCATACAAAAGATGGGCTAATCTGAGACATGGGGTACTGTGAACCGGGCCGGGCATGCCTCCTGCAGGGAGGAAAGAAAAAATGACAAAACATGAATCTGATCAACACCAGGGTAGAGACAGCATCCTTAGTCACTCCTGATTTTGTGTCTTGTTAATGTCTTAGTAAAGAGGGATAAGAATCGACAGCAACAAAGCATAATTCCGGCAAAATTTTCTGCAGTTGTTGTACATACACTCATGCTTAAATTTGATAAACTTTGCAGAGGTCATTCCACGATTTAGACGAACTTTTTTATTTTTTTTAACAAATCCCCTTTGTCCTCTTTAAAACCTGAAGTTGGAAAACAACAACAGAGGTCTTTTCAGAGCAGGTGGAGGAATCTGAACCTTTTGTTTTCATTTACTTTTAATTAACGTGAGTGGCCTGCGAGGAGAGAGGCCAGCTCTGTTCTTGGTCCTGGCACAGGGGCTGTGTGAAGCCTCGGTCTTTGGTGGTAAGGCCTTCATGGCATCAGGCTTGATTTTCTTTTCCTGATACAGAAATGATTCACATTTGTGATAGAAAGCCTGAAAACCCCAAGGAGTGATGTATAAAAAAGCAGCGTTTTCTGTAATTCCATTAGGAGAAAGCCACTGTTGTGGAGCGAGGGGGCCTCACAGATAGTTTTGGTGCATGATGGGCAGAGGCAGAGAGAGCCCGAGATTGCAGCCTGCCCAGGTACATAGCAAAACCCTCTCTCAAAAACAGAAACAAACGTCTCCCTCAAAACCAAACCCGAGTCTATCAAAGCAAATAGTGATGAAAGAACTACTTCACCTCTTGCTCTGTTTCTTCCTTCCTTTATGGACATATGGTTATTAGTGATTCTGGAGTATAGATTCAAATCCTGTTTTTATTGTTGAATATTATATGCTGATAATTTTTCAGTTTGCATCATTTTAACTCTAACAAAATAATTTAGGGTGTAAAATAAATTAGATCACATCTCACTCGTGACTCGATTAAAAACAAAACAATGTGACACCTCCCTGCCCCCCCCCCCCAAGAAACCAACCACCTGTCATCCTACAAACCAGAACCCAAAGCTCCCTGGATATCAAGAGGGAAGAATAAATAGGTCTGGCAAAGATGTGTGACTGATTCTGCACAATGCAATTAGTTGACAATAATTCTTTGCTATTTTTCAAAGACACACTTGAATAAGTCTGCCAAAGCTCCTAAAACGTTCTCTGGCGAGCCTTCTGGCTCACCTCTGGGCACTTGGGTTGCCGTGAACAGACTGATGTCACCCTGAAGATACACACATACTCTCTCCTGCATGAATTCATGCACACATATACACGTGCATCATCTGAATTAGCAAAGTCAGTCTCATGAAGCAGACTCAGCTTTTCTCTGGGCCAAGTCTATCTCTCCTTTTGGCCATGGTGAGCTTCCAGGCAGGAAGGCCTCTAAACAAAGAGGGGAGGTCATCTTGAACAAGAGATGACAAGCCTGGTGATACACAATGCCAAAGATCCAAATCTCAGTCCATTAAGCCTGTATCACTACAGAGTTGATGTCCTTTAAGAATGGGGAAACTGAGACCCAGAGGCATCACAAGCCTCACCCAGGGTCAAACAAGTAATGCGGTAACATGAGAGTGGAAATGTCACTATACAGCTCAGACTGTAGGCTGCGGCTCTTTCTTCTACAGTGGCCGTGTCTAAGGTTGAGCCATTCGGCTGAAAAGCCCAGAACCGCCTGACACGCGGCTGTCTGGAGGCTTCTATCCAGATGATGCTCGGAAAGAAAGGATCCTTTCAAAAGCTCCACAATGGCTCTTCATTGCCAGCTATTCAGGGTGCAGCTTGGCTCATGCAAAAGCCTGCTGCTTTCACAGTGCTGACCTGATCTTGCCTTGCAGGCCAACCTTGCCTCCTGGACTCAGCCAGGCTTCTCCACGGGAAGAACAGGCTTGACCTGGCTGCCTCCTAGAGGGAACAGGGTCAGCCCCAGCGTGGGTTCAGATGATTTATGGTTAGGCTTTCATGAGACAAGGCTTTCTACAGCCTTGGTCCTCACATTGTTTTTCGACGCTCCCATGTTCGTGTGGTAGTTTGGGTGCTGAAAACTGTGAACAATTGTTAGGCAACAGGCACCTACCCGATAAGGATGGACCGAGAGACGTGCTTTGGTGTACCTAAATGTCAGTAATGAGGGATGGTGAAGAATGTGGACCACATGCTGTCCTGTCTGAGGTAATGGTAACAAGCGTGAAGAGATGGAAGAATACATATAACAAGCTTAGTAGAGGGGCCAGCGAGATGGCTCAGCAGGTAAAGGTGCCCACCACCAAGCCTGACAGCCTGAGTTCGATCTCTGGACCCCATATGGCGGAAGGAGATAACCAACTTCTGCCAAGCTGCCCTGCAGCCTCCCCGTGGGCACTCTCCAGTCCCGTCCTGTCAGACCCACAGAACCAGAACTTGTGCTTTAGCAAAACTGACTCCTCTACACAATGAGGTCTGAAACCGAGAGTGAATTAAGGAATTAAGTCCTAATTTCAACAACTGGACTTCATGTAGCCAGATCAGGCTCATACACACCCATTTCAAAACACCACCCCAGGAGGTGAGATGCAGGTCGTGTGGGGACTACCCTCCTGTCTGAACTGAAGATTTTGCTTTTGTAGCCTGCACCTCCAGGATGCATCTTTACTGTTAGAGATAAGGAAATGGAGCCCTGGTGAGAGATTCTTGGGCCAGGTCATCCTGGGGTCAGCGGGCACATTAGGATGAACTAGTTCCCTCCGTCATCACCAGTCTCTTTCTTACAGTAGCCCCACCAGCTCTTCAGTCACGGCTAGTGCTGCACTAACCCGCCCTCTTCGAATTTGCTTTTGTTTTCAGTGAAAGGCCATCAACACACTGGCTTGCTAGTCTTGCTTGCTAGTGATAATTCTGATTAGATCAGTTCTGTCAGCTGACTCCCAGGCAGCCAGGGCCAACAGCAGCAACCCGCTTATTCAATCACAGCCTGGCCCATTTTCCAATTACCAGCATCACTTGGGCATCCTTTCTCCCACCGTGAACTTGCATGAATTTGTTCATCTTCAGGGGCTGCACTTACACAAGAAATGGATTGTCTCGTCATCCTGCCAGCCCCCTGCTGGAGAGCAAGCAGAATGGCTTGTGTTTCTCTGGGTACCCAGGCTGCTGTTTGGCTGGAGAGGCTGAGTGGGGTCTCAGTGGGGCCATAAGGCAAGCTCTGGAGGCAGAAAGTCCTGCTGGCCTTCACTGGGCTGTCCAGGGGGACCTCTTCCCAGCTTTTGAATTCCAAATTGACTTTCTACTCAGAATCCTAACAATTGTCCTAGTTTGCCGGAGACCAAGGCTTTCCCAGGACATGGTACTTTCCATGTTAAGACACAGAGGGCAGGCTACCTTGCGTCTTCGGCACTAGGACACTGAGGTGGTATGAGCGTGTTCAACATTTCCTGGGTGAATCAATCTGTAATCTGGGGCAGGAGCATGTGCAGTCAGGTCTACAGTTTAAACACATCCCTTCACTGCTCTGCATCTTAATTTGCTTTGAATCTCTATTATAAATAAATCAGTCAGGATGACACGTTAGTCCCAATAAATGAGTAGCTAGGTTGCAATTATGAAATAAGGGTGGTACCAAGGAGGAATGGCTACATGTAATCCTTTTGAACAGAGGTACATCATCCTTAAACTACTCTGCCCAAATTTAAAAAAAAAAAAATCAAGTATTTATTATGTCCCAAGCAGCATGGACAATTCAGGCGCACATCTTATTTACTGGCTGCCCTCACAGAACTGACAAGCCCAAGGGAGAGACAGATACAAATAGAATTAAGTACGTTTGCTCTGAGGCCACCTAAGGAATCACTAGGATGGATGAAAGGCCATGAGAACCAGGGAAGGGAGAAGTCGGGTTGTTCTACTTACTGAGTACTAATTACTGTAAATTCATTATCTGACTTAATAACTAACATTTCTTATGTACTTAGTGTGTGTCTAATCTCCTAATTTTTATAATTACATTATGGTTACTCCATGATGAGGAAAATGATGGTTTCAGAAACTAAGTATCTTGTTAAAGGTTATAAGTTAGTAAGTGATGGTTTGGGGTTTGAGCCCTGGGACTGAGTCTTATGCTGGCTCTGTGTGATACTGAGTCCCCTACCCTTGTGGGGTCCTGGATCCTTCAGATAATCCACGTGCCAGATGCTCAGCCGGCACTGTTCCAATGCAGTCAGGTGAACCTTGACCCAAAAGACCGTGGCTGTCATGGTAGATGCACAGAGGGGAAGACCCAGGTGAGGCTCCAAGTTCCACATTGTGGAATTGTAAGCTTGACTCCAGGAATGGCCCACTAATGGTGGGGGACTTCCGGCCATGCTGCTGTTTTGAAGGAAACTGGTTGAACAAATGCTGCCCTTTGATCTCTAGCTGCATTACACTATGAAGAATGCATGAGCAGAACTTGAAGGCAAAGTCCTGAGTATTCATCCTCTGGGGATGAAGAAGATACTCATCGTTGTGTATTTTCTAGGCTGTGTTGTAAGTTTACCCCTTACAACATATCCTTCTTATATAAAACATGATCTCTGAACGATTCACTTTGAACATATGGAGTAGCGGACTGCACAACATAAGAATACATGGATTTGGGCTCAGTGAGCTGGTTCAGTGAGTAAAGGCCTCTGCCACCAAGCTAGATGTCCTGGTCCTGGGACCCTGTGATGGAAGGAGAGAACTGACTAACACAGTTGTTGTCTGCCCCCTCCCCCATGTACATGCACTTGTGTGCAGCTGCACGCACAGAGACAAAGGCAAGTCTACACACAAGCACACCCCACACAATAAATAAATGTAAGAAAATACTTGACAAATCTAAGTGTATTGATTTGATATGCTAGCTCTGATTGCAATATGTGCTTTGCCACATTAGGTGGCTTGTCAGGTATTCCAGCAATATTAGTGAGCACAATGTCATCAGTGCCAATCCACAAGTGCAACACTCTTAATGATGCCAGAAATGCTAAGCAGTACGAGCCTGGCACCATATGATTGTGAGTTTTAAAAATTGTTTTATTCTGTATGTATGGGTATTTCCCCTGCATATATCTGTGCACCATGTGCATACTTAGTGGCCACAAAAGCCAGAAAAGGTTGTTGAATTTGCTGGAACTGGTGTTACAGATGGCTATGAGCTGCCATGAAGGTGCTGGGAATCGATCCGGGGTCCTCTGGAAGAACAGCCAGTGCTCTGGAGAGCCCCTGTTATTGCTATTTTGGGGACAGGTTCTCTCTACGGAGCCCTGACTGGCCTGGAATGTCCATGTAGATCAGGTTAGACTCAATATTGCAGCCATCCTTCTGAGTATGCCTCTAGAGTGCTGGCATTATAGGCAATGCCTGGCCATCATAGGATCATTGAACTCAGAAGCATTCACAGTATCCAATCCTGTGATCTATGGGTTTGAGCTTGTATAAACAAGCAAACACACAATTCCACATAATTATTTTAACATTACCTACTACTTATTACAATTAATTTTCCTGTCACTATGATCAACAAAACATAAATGTGGGAAGAAAACAATCTTAAGTATGAGTTAAAGAAGTACAAACTTGGGGTGGGGGGGCACTCACTGCTTCTCTTGTTACTTCCACTGTTAACAAAGCCTGGTGAGGATAATCATGTTTTTCTCCCAGGCCCCCAAAGAAGTGCTTTGTAGAATCCTGGCTTGTTCAGGGCCTGGCTGTGAGGCTGGGACTGCAAGGCAGCTCCGGGTACCACCAGGTACTCCAGCTCCTGGGGCCTCTCTTCAACAACAGACTACAACAGTGAGGTTTCAGATGGCAAAGGAAGGCTTTCTCTCCTTGCTGACTTGCCCCAGCATTCCCCCACAATAGCCTTTATGCTTCTGTACATAAAGGAGAACTTGACGTCCAGCCCTATCCAGCTAACATTTGTGTGTGAACTCAGCAAAACGCGAAGTGTGAGTGTCTAGCGGAGCTCTTTCGGTGGCCTTTGGGGACTTGTTCCCGCTTACCTGGGCATGACCCTGGATGGGAACTTGACTCCATGGCCCAGCACAGTGCTTCGGGTCTTTTTACTGACAAGGCCCCTCTCTTTCCACTGCCCTTGACATTTTCTGAGATTAGCTTTATCAACAGTTTCCAGTATTTACACTCCCCTGAGCTGTTTGTACAACCTTTCACTCTTCGTGGTGGTTATTTACACTCAGCAGTTTTTATACAGGACAAACTGGTAAACCCACCACCACTGATGCCTGTAAGTTTCTTTCCATATGAGTCCTATGATGATGTCCAAAGATAACTCAGGGGCTGCCCCAAAAGCTTTCTGAGAATCCAATGGAAAGAAAGTGAAGGTGATCATCTCTTCTTTAACCGATGATGTGAGAGACATCTCAACTTTATGCAAAGTAAACTGTTTGGTGTGTATTCCATGGTGCAATTGTAGATCATGAATTAAACTCCTAGAGGTAACATAAGATTCACCAACATCTTCTTTAATAGTTATAGATGTAGTACATGTATAGCTAATATGTCATTATTTGCTTATTTGTTTGTTTATTATTGATTAATTGATTGTATTTTGCTTCTTTAGTCCCTGGGACCTTGCTAACTCCAAGAGGGATACCCCCCCCCCTAGATAGTTAATACCTGAGGTGGCAAACGGTTTACTCATGAGTTGTTCACACATAGTTACTAGAAACCAGCCAATCTAGAGCCCACAGCCAACCACCTCCCACATTAGGTTGTCAGACCAAAGACGGTGAGGCAAGGTAGCAGAGGACTGACTGGAAGAGCCTGTGTGCCCCGAGCCTATTGAGATCCTTCAAATGAGTCTACCCTAAGCCTGTTTCTCGGCCCGCTTGGCTCCTCTCTGATCTGCTGCTTCTCCACACAGCTGGGCCCAGCTCTTACTGTGGGGATATGTGACTATACCATTCCAGTGGCAGTCATGTGAGCTGTTGACCTCAGGTACCCAAATCCTAATAAAACATCGTTTCAGTTGTGGGGACAAAGACAGGTAAACAGTAGAGCTGACACCTGGGCTCTGTACTTCGGTCAACATTCAAAAACACTTGTACAAAACTAACTTTGCCAACTATATTTAGCAAAACTACACTTTAACTCTCTCAAGAGAAAAAAACAACTCATGGTTTTAATATAAAGCCACGTATCCTATTGGGTAGACAGGTACTCACTAGTGCCACTGGGGACATCTGTAAGGCAAGCATCCACATTAGAGTGAACCCGTTACAAGGGTTTTGAGGGTCCTTGATTTCTCAAGCACATAGTAAAGCCAACAGTGAAAGGGACTTTTGAAGAAAATAAACCCAGAGGATGGAGGGACAGACCAGTGGTTAAGAGCACCTGTTGCTTTTTCAGAGAACTCAGGTTTGATTCCCAGCACCCACCCGGCAGCTCACAACCACCTGTAACTCCAGTTCCAGGGGATTTGAGACCCTCTTCTGGCCTCCACAGGCACTGCATGCATACATGGTACACAAACATACATGCAGGGAAACACGCATTCACAAAATAAAAATAAATCTCTTTTAAAAGCAATAAAATAAAAGCAGACTCCACTCATCTGTATAAAAAGCTAGAGCTTACTCTCAAATTTTTTTAATCTCAAATGTTCTTAATCTCAAATGATAAACCCACAATGGCT
Organism: Peromyscus leucopus; assembly: GCF_004664715.2. Classification (NCBI taxonomy): domain Eukaryota; kingdom Metazoa; phylum Chordata; class Mammalia; order Rodentia; family Cricetidae; genus Peromyscus; species Peromyscus leucopus. The sequence continues at coordinate 47,229,856 of NC_051064.1, forward strand.
TCACCCCAGGGGAGTCAGTAAAAAGAGCAAATTCCCTATGACACGGAACTCTTCCTTAGCTTACTTCTCTCTGTGTCCTTGGAAGTTTAATTTGACTTTGCGTGCCTAGCAGCTGACACACAGTGAGTGTTAAATGTTCATTTACTGACTAAGAAAATAAATGTGTCTGACCATCACTGACTAGTGATAGATCAAAGAAGTGTCTCAGCCAGGCAGTGGTAGCGCACGCCTTTAATCCTAGTACTCGGGAGGCAGAGGCAGGTGAGTCTCTGAGTTTGAGGCCAGCCTGGTCTACAGATTGAGTTCCAGGACAGCCAGGGCTACACAGAGAAACCCTGTCTCAGGGAAAAAAAAAATAGAAGTGTCTTTAAGAAATTGAGTAAATGATTTTTTTTTTTCAGAGTTAAGCATAAATCTAGCTTCCTTGGCCCAAATCATTATATAGGAATAATGTCACCACATTATCTCACCTCCTGGAGAGCAACTTAAGACAGTTATCTGGTTGCAGTAGACATTCTGATGCACCCTGGTCCTTTGCTGATCGAACGCTACCCCAGCTTTCCGTAGTTCTCACAGTGTGTGGTGACGCACTGCTGAGACACTTACCAAGGGCTCTAGCTCCTTGCGGTCTATGAGGTTCATCTCCGTGACGAAGTAATAGAAGTGTTTGTAGCAGGTGTTGACGTGAGCCTCTGCACCCATCACAATGACCCGGTCAAAGTGGTGGATGTAGACATGGACGAAGACCCGAAACAGGCGGCACAGGATCTTCTTGCAGATCTGAAGGAAGTTCTTTGGGAAGGGAACACCTAGAGGAACAAAAAGAAAAAGGTATGAAGCCGCTAGGAAGGATCTTTTCCCCTTATGTCCAAGAGGAGAGAAAGGGTGGCTGGGAGATACGCTGTGGTGGGGGAGGGGGAACTGGTACTCCTTACCACACAGGACCCAGGGGGAAAAGGGCTGTAGCAGATTAAAAAGCACCATCTCACTTCCGGGTCCAAGTAGGTGGCTACTCCACTCTAGGGACCAGTGGTCAGAGAGGATCGGGGCCTTGGGGATATCAGAACTTTGGAGTTTTCAAGGTAATTTCGGGAATCTGGAGTTTTGTGCAAACCTGTTATCTTTGAAAAAGGTTAACAATTAATCTGAAGTTCTGAAAATTCCTGCCACTGAAGGAAAACATCTCTCCACATTAGATGCACCCCACAAAGCTACCCATTCGCAGATTTTGATTGAAAGGTTTTCCCAAGGTGTTGTCGCCAAGGTGGACAATTCGCAGACCTCATGTGTGCCATCACTCGGCTCCATCTCTTTGAGGGGTTATGTCTTCGTGGTGGGGCAAGGGCAGGTGGCTGGAAGAGCCATTCCAATTTCCCCATCTGATGACCACAACTTCCAGCTGGGTGGAAGCAGCAAGTAGCAGAATGGCAGGGCCACTTCCCCTCTCCCTCTGAAAAGCTTCTTACACTCTTGCTATTTACCCTGCCTTTAATGGGAAGCCAGTTGTAATGGACTTCAAAGTTAAACAGACTTTGTTTGAATTCCTGGTTGTCTCTCTTTTCCAGCTCTATGACTAGGCCCAGTTATTTACTCTTTGGTTTCTTGGCTTTAAAGGAGGGTTCAGAGCAAGGCTTTCCTTGCACAGTGGGTGGGTGGGTGGGAGGTAGTCACAACGTGCAAGATCTTCCTATAGGGCCTAGAACAGAGAGGAGCTCACAAATGGGGCTGACCCAACTCTCTGCATCCAGGCACTGTTACAAGGAAAATGTCCTTGTCCAGAAAAGACAGGTGTAACCACCAGCTTCCAGGTCACTGTCGAGTTGTGACATAAGGATGCCCCACATCCTCAGAAGCCTGGGGTTTCGCTGTTCTTAGCTCTGCAGGGATCTGGGGCAGTTGTCTGCCATGAGATGTTCTGTCGGGTGAATCTCCTGGTATCGTTCTCCCTCCAGGGCAGAACAGGAGAGGCGGAATCTGTCTGGCAGTCAGCTGTGATGGGATCTGCCTCTCCAAGTCCCTGCATGGATGCCAGCTTTTCTTGAAAGTCAAAGGCAACACACTGAACAAAGCCAGGGAGAATGTGGGTGCAGCATAGTGGCTGAATGATGTGGCAACAGGTGCTGGGATCCAGGGATGAGGAAAAACCAGAGCAAAGATGGGGTGGGAGTAGCGACTTGAGTTCTGGAGCTTTCTCTGGTGAAATGGGGCCACTAATCCACCATTGAATGTTGACAGAGGACCCAGAATCTTCCAAAGAGTGTCCTATACAGATGACTGGACTCCCTCTAAGACAAGCGAGGCAAGCTGAAGAAGGATGTATATGTCATCTTTCCCTGTGAAGTAGTTTTATTATTCCCATTTCACAGATGAGTAACACAGAGGCTCTGGAGCATGGGCTAAAGTTTTATACAACAGTGGGGCTGGGATTTCAAATCAGTCAAATTCTAGAATCCAAAGTACAGGTACCTTTGCAGTTTGACTTGCCTTTGTGTGAGAGACACCACTCAACAGCTCACCGTAATGAAGTATTTGAAATCACTCTTCAACGGCACAGGGGCACAAACAGGGGTGATGGAGAGAGAAAGGAGGGGAGAAGAAGTCCACAGCATCGGACAGTGCCTTCCCAGGTCCAGGTCAGCTAACAGGTACTTAGCTGCCAATGGGGAGAAATGCTTTTGGAAGAAGGGAGAATTTTATAATGAAGAACAACTTTATCCAGCCTGTAGGGTGGGAAGTAAGAATCTGAAATCCCTTTTTCTTAATCACTGACTACCTTGCTCATTTTCCATAACCTTTTCATGTGTATGTCTCGCATTGTGATTAGTTCTAGGGACAGTGGCCGTCTTTCATACTTAAGTTCTACTTTTAAAACTATCTGGGACGTGCTCGCTTCAGCAGCACATATACTAAAATTGGAACGATACAGAGAAGATTAGCATGGCCCCTGCGCAAGGATGACACACAAATTCGTGAAGCATTCCATATTTTTGTGGCTATTATGTAGAACTGAATAGTATTGTAAAATAAAAAAAAAGGAAAAAGAAAGGAAAAAAATATCTGGGACAAGTGAGGCAGGGAACATATCATGGATCAAAACTGATCGAGAAAGGACAGTAGTTTTATTTCAGTAATATGCGAATCCAGCACCTCCTGCTTTGGAAAGGGGGAGAGCCCACAGCAGACATGAGAGCTTTTTGCCAGTCCTGGTATAGTTTTGACATGGGATGCTGCGTGCTGTTTTTGGAAGAAGGGAGAACTCTGTAATGAAGTACAATGCTATCTAGCCTATAGGATAGGAAAAGAATCTGAAATTCCTTTTTCTTAATCATTAATGAACTCCATTGTTCTTTCAATCTAGGTTTCCAGGTGGTAAAAGATTAGCTGCAGTCAGTGTACTCAATCAGAAAGTTATGTAGGCCAGTGTCCACCAAGTCTCCACTGCAGCAGACTGCATGTCTTAGGCCAGTGTCCACCAAGTCTCCACTGCAGCAGGCTGCATGTCTTAGGACAGTGTCTACCAAGTCTCCACTGCAACAGACTGCATGTCTTAGGCCAGTGTTCACCAAGTCTCCACTGCAGCAGGCTGCATGTCTTAGGCCAGTGTTCACCAAGTCTCCACTACAGCAGACTGCATGTCTTAGGATAGTGTTCATTGCAGCAGACTGCATGTCTTAGGATAGTGTTCATTGCAGCAGACTGCATGTCTTAGGACAGTGTTCATTGCAGCAGACTGCATGTCTTAGGACAGTGTTCACTGCAGCAGACTGCATGTCTTAGGACAGTGTTCACTGCAGCAGACTGCATGTCTTAGGACAGTGCTCACTGCAGCAGACTGCATGTCTTAGGACAGTGTCCACCAAGTCTCCACTGCAGCAGACTGCACGTCTCAGGTGTTTGGAGTTAAACTCTGATTAGTTCAATTCATGACAATCATCCTGGACAGGTAGATAAGAACTGAGATAGAAAATGAGGAAGGTAACCAGCAGATCTCTAAGTGATCTACAGTTGATAACTGAGTCTCAAGAGATGCCTTTCCTCTGCCCTGCCCAGTCTACCTCACATCCTGTGACTCTCAGATTAAAGCTGGGAAATTTTAAGACTCTAAAGGGAAAACATATTCCAATGAGTGATCTACAAAGAAGTGACAGACCAAAAATCCCAGGACTTTGATGCCCTGGGGTCACGTGGCATGCCTTGGTCTTTAGAAATGGGCCAGTACTAAAACAGAATTAGTCAACCCAAAGTAGGACTAGGGTAAGATCAGATTCCAGAATGAGAGGAGGGAAACATGTCTGGGCAGAGGTCAGAATCCAAGGCACTCACTCATGAGGTTCGAGCAGGACTCTGTTCCAGCCTGAGCAGGAGGCAGGCAGGCCAGGGAACTGGGGCAAGGGTGAGGTGGGTCTGAGGGCTGGGTGCTGACGAGACAGCTCCTCAGCCCTGGCGGCTGCTCCAGAGGTCTTGGTACTCTGTCAAGAGCCAGCATCTGAACAAAGCCTGCTGCGTTTATGAATTGTCTAACCACAACGTTCTGATCGCCAAGCCCCATTCAGCGAGAGAGCTAAACCCAGCACAGAATGTAACTTTCTCGGGGGGTCTGGGCAGACTTCCCTTTCATCTCTGACTTAGTAAATCTCCTTTCTCCCAAAGAAAATTAAATAAGAATTCCACGAAATTCTGAGCTTTAACCCATTTTTTTCTTGCTTGCTTTTTCTTTCCTCTCCCCTCCCTGCCAGTAGGCCCTCAAATACCCATGAATATTTACGTTTCAGACTCTCTAAAGAAAAACAAATTTGTGGCTTGTGTGATTCCTTCTATCCTGGTATATAGACCAGAGTGAGGGGAGAGCACGCTTCAGAGAAGGCAGAAGGTTGACGGAGGGTCCGAAGCCGGGCAAGACTTAAAGGGGCAGCTTCTGAGCTGTGCCATGTTCATCCTTTCCCCTGGTGAGAAGAACCAATGCTTGGCAATGAGAATGTGGCCTGTGGTCGTGCTGGGCTGAAACCTGGGCTCTGGAGGTGCAGAGCAGAAGGACCCATCTCTGTGGACGCTGGAGAGCGCTCCAAAGCAACGTGCTGATTCCTCAACCCTTGTAGACACCTAGTCACTGACTGTTCTTCCCTCATCCGGCGGCGTCAGGGCTGTGACATCTGCTGTCTTTCGCCTGAGGTCTTCTTATGCAGGTCACAGACTATTGCACAGCTATTAAGAATCCTGCTTTAGGACTATGCCCTAGATAAGGACAGGGGCTGCGTCCGTCTCCCTCACAGAAGACCCCTTACTGCCGAGCATAGAGCCTGGGCAGGATGGACATGAATACCTGTTTAGATTACTCTCCGAGTAGGGTGGAGCTCCTCTGTCATCGGCTGACAGCAACATCAAAGCTCAGAAAGGGAAAGGACCAACTCAGGGCATCCAGAGCGTCCAGGGCTTGTGATGAAAGGGGTCTGAACGCAAGTGTGCGAATTCTAGAGACCATTGCTTTCCGCCCTGCTGGGAAGCTGAACAGAGTTCTCACGGCTCCTTTTATTCCACCCAGTTGGCAGGATCAGAGAAACAAACTTGTTAGAAGATGAAAGTGGAATACGGTATAGCCTGGCTCTTACTTCTCCAAACCTAAGTGCCAGGGCTAGGGCACTGGTTAAACATCGGATTGGGCATCGATCAGACCTGCGTCAGATTCCAGCTGTGGAGCCTCCACGCTGCCCACCCTGGGGCAGGTTTGCTACTGTAACTTCCAGGAGGCTCAGTGTCCTTAGCTGAGGAATGTTGACACTGAAATGTGGGGTTGGAGCTCAGGCAGACATACAGAGGCACACAGCAGACGGGGTCAGGTACTCCTATTGTTATAGACGCTCTTCCTTGTCACAGCTGAGACGGTGCCAGGGGGGCAAAGGAAAGAGGGAAGATGAAGATGCCCTTTCCCAACGACAAAGAGTTCTCTGAAAAGTCGATACGGAAGAAAACTGGTATGGGGGCATACCATGTGAGCTGTCCAAGGAGCTGGTCAAGACACAGGAAACCTAGCGCCCCAGTCCATCCTTCAGGGACCCCAATCTCACGTCAGTCACAACAACTTGAAATGTCCATCTTTGTCCTTTAAGCCGCCGCCATGCAGACTTGAGGGCATTTGTGCAGTCCCTTTTGTCTTTGGAGTCCAGTAATAGGAGTGTGCATGTGAAAATCCCTCTACAAGTCATAAAAATCACTCATTTTTAATAGCTCGTGAATACAAACAGTATCCCACACACGTGAGAAAAGAAAACAGACTTCTGGCAGCAACACTAAGGACATACCATTTCCAGGACTCTTGCAAGACAAAACTGGGAAGAAACGAACACAGATGTTTCTTAAGACTTTACATCCCCTCCTCTTTGTTTACTCCCTCTTCCTCTCCCTCCCCAGCCACACTGCCCTGCCTCCCGAAAAACCATTCTAATCTGCAGAAGCCTCATGCTCTCTCTCCAGGATGCGGCGGCACACTCAGCTGCAGAGAAGAGAGTCCTTTCAGCAGATGTTTTGTGTTATCTCGATGTGCGCCTCAAGAAAGTGTCTGTTCACCATGCCAAAGAAAACAATTGCGTGTAGCAGGACTTTGTTCCTCTGCCTAAAAAGAAAAACGTCCCCAAACAAGCTGACAGCTGCAAATGGTTAGAAATAAACCGGCCACCCCTCTACTCTCCATCTCCCTTCCTCGGTCCTTCCCTGGCCCCTTTGTGTTGGCCTCTAGTCTCTCACCGTGGTTGCCGCAGAAGAAAGGGGAAGATTAACATGTGATTATATGTTCTAAACAGATTATTAATTCGTTCAGACATGCTATTTTCCCGGCACAGAAAGTACTGTTTCAGCCACACAAAGGAGCAACTGTAAATGCAGTATGCGGCTTCTGCTTCTCCGGCATCCACAACCCAGCTGCCACAGGCTGCCCCTCACCCACACCCAGCTCCTGGATCCAAGAAAACCAGAGTCCAGTAATCCTTACGGATGGACAATAAAAGCAATTAGGAAGAAAGGAAGAAAAGAAAGAGGGAGAGGAGAAAGGGAGGGAGGGAGGAAGGGAGGGAGGGAGGCAAGCAGGCACGCAGCAGGCTAACCTTAGTCGTCTGGGACAAGAGTGGTGGCCTATGAATGTAATCCCAGTACTCAAATAGGACCAAGACCCTTTTCTTGGAGGTGATATTTTGAGTATCTTCACAAAGAAAAATATCCTTTATTCACTAGTAGTCTTCCATTTTTGTGAAGGGTCGTTAGTCTTACATCTTGTCTGGACTATTTCTCATCTACAAACCACCCTTTAACCACAGGGCCCCTCTCCCCCCAGCCCCCCACCCCACCCCGATCACGCCACCAGTACTGCTTCCTGTAGCACCTCCTGCAAGGCATGCACCTTCCCCTCCCAGGCTCCCTCATTTTATTACCACAGTTCTCTCTCCACCTGGCAGGCGGGGAACCTTCCTAAAGTGCAAACCTATCCAAGAGCTCAGTCTGTATAGGACTCCAAGGCCACTAGCTTGCTGCCTCCCCAGTGACATTAAAGCTACTAAACGTGATTTCCCACACGTGCATCTCTCTATATGCAGAGATTCATCTGAATCTTACAGTCTGTAACTGTACTGCAGCTATTAGGAGCCAAGATTCTCGCACGTGTGTCTGACTTGGGGGTTTAGGTGGATCTCTTGACACATACCAGAGTTTTGTTTTTTGGGGCTTTGTGTTTTGTTTTGAAGGCAATTACTTTTATACATAAGTGTTTGCCTACATGTGTGTATGTACAGCAATATGCATGCCTGGTATCCATGGAGGCCAAGAGAGGGCACTGGATCCTCTGGAACTGGAGTTAACTGGTGAGATGCTGTGCAGAAGCTGGGAACTGAATTCTGCAAGAACATCAAGTCCTCTGCAAGAATATCAAGTGCCCTTCACCACTGAGCCATCTCTTCACCCCTACCCCTTTCCGAATACTTTTAAAAGAATGTGATTATGTATGTTCACGGTAGAAGCTGTGCTAGAGTGCAGTGTCCAAGGAGTGTCATCGAGCTGGAGGTACAGGGAGCTGGGAGCCACCTCCCGTGGATGCTGAGAATCGAACTCATTCTCTCCAAGAGCAGTGTGCGCTCTTAACCTCTGAGCTATCTCTGTAGTTCCCCATGGATTCTTGTCTGGCCAACACCCATTTGTTATCCAAACTTCAAGTAAACTATTATTCCCTCCAGAATGGTCTCTTGGCTCCCACCCTCAGTCTAGTTCCCTAACAACCTGTATTTCTCCCATGTTGGGACTTTACACACAGTATCTTGTATTGTCTTTTTTTTTTTTCCTTTTTCCTGCCTTTGGTTGCTGTTTTTCCCAGAAGACCATGACATTTGTAACATAAGAGAATATATCTGGTCAAAGTTATACCCCTGTCAGCTACTGTACCCAGCATATGATGGTTCTCAGGAATATAACTTATAATCCTCCTCAATTTCACATGTCAGGTCCTCAATGCCCCATAATGACAGTATTGGCTGGAGGTGGCGACAATAAGATCAGAAGAGCAGCAATTTCATAAATGGTCTTAGCCCCTCCCTTAAGAAAGTCCCTGTAACCTTGTTTGGTTGCACACACCTTTAATCCCAGCCCCCGGGGGTGGGGGAGGGGGGGAGTAGAGGCAAGCACATCTCTGAGTGCAAGGCTAGCCTGGTCTACAGAGTGAGTTCCAGGACAACCAGGGCTACACAGAGAAACCCTGTCTCAAAATAAACCTAAAAAGAAACATTAAGAAAAAAAAAAAAATCCCGATGTGATGTCACGGCAGCCCACTGTCCATGAACGTGGCCCTCATCAGATCTGCATGTGCCGTGCCTGGCTGGACTCCCAGCCTCTGGAACTGTGGAAATGAAGACATGTTTATTGGTCCCCGCAGTTCTGCTACAGCAGCCTGAGTGGTGAGAGTCGGGGAAAGAGCTTCACGGGTGAGCAGGTAAGCGCGAGGAATATGTCCGTAATGAGCACTTACTCTTGCAACTTCCAGCTTTGGCCCTCCAGTCACACTCCGAGAATCATCACTAATGAAAGGACCCCGGGAAACCGCTGCAGACCGATGCACGTTACCCTTGTCACGTCTAAGGCAATTGGCCGCGGGGAACACTAACCCACATTTCTCTCTCAGTATCTCAGAGAAGTACATCTTTCACTCAGCTTTTCACTGGTAGTGAGGAAGAGGCATTTCCTTCCGCAAATCAGGCTTCACATTTATATTCAAGTGCCTATTTGTATCTAGACAGAAAAGCCTCAACAGGCAGAACTCTGGAGTTTCTAACATTTGCAATGATACAGGAGTGATTGACAAACAGTCCAGGGACACATAATGATGGAGGGGTAAGGGGAAGATGGGGGGTGGGGGTGGGTGAGGTGGGATGGGGGTGGAAGTAACTAATATTAGTAATTTATTCTGTGGTGTTGAGGACTGGACCCAGGGCCTTGGATGTACTGAGCAAGTTTTATTGCACTGAAATATGATTTGACCTTCCATGGGAAGTGGAGAGGATCCAGAAAGACTGGTGAGTCAGCCCCGGTGTGAAAGAGAGCTCTCCAGATCCAAAAAGCAAGAAGTTAGTCTGAAGCTGGAACATAGCTATTGGGAATCTCTCCAGATGGAACAGGTCTAGGAAGGTTCAAGTCAGACTCATAGTGCACACACTGCAGGGCACAGGCTGAGGGAGGCTGTGACCGCCTGGTGCACACACTGCAGGGCACAGGCTGAGGGAGGCTGTGACCGCCTGGTGCACACACTGCAGGGCACAGACTGAGGGAGGCTGTGACTGTCCGGATACACACACACACACACACACACACACACTCACTACAGGGCACAGGCTGAGGGAGGCTGTGACTGCCTGGTACACACACACACACACACACACACACAAACACACACACTCACTACAGGGCACAGGCTGAGGGAGGCTGTGACCGCCTGGTACACACACACACACACACACACACACACACACACACACTCTCACTCACTACATGGCACAGGCTGAGGGAGGTTGTGACCGCCTGGTACACACACACACACACACACACACACACACACACTCACTACAGGGCACAGGCTGAGGGAGGCTGTGACCGCCTGGTGCACACACTGCAGGGCACAGGCTGAGGGAGGCTGTGACCGCCTGGTACACACACACACACACACACACACACACACACACACACATACACACACACACTCTCACTCACTACAGGGCACAGGCTGAGGGAGGCTGTGACGGCCTGGTACACACACGGACTGCAGCCCACAGGCTGAGGGAAGCTCTTTCCACCCCAGATAAGGCAGGGCCCAAGCAAGCAATGGTGTCACTCTGTGTGCATATGAGATCAATTAAGGTGAACAGGCGGGAAAGAGGAAACCCAAACCACCCTCTCCGATCTGACTGGGGGATGACAATTGGCCTAAATTCGTGAACCAAACTGTGTAATTTAACTACGTGATTTGCTTAGTTAAGAACCAAGAGTGACATATTAAAAAATTTCAAAGATTACATTAATAGAGTGGGAGGCTGAAATGAGTGGGAGTGGTGTGGACTTGGATGCCTGAAGGGAGAAGATCTAGAAATCTAGTTTTTCCTGTGAAGCCTTCTCATTGTTAAGTGTTGGTTAATATTAAAAAAAAAAAAAACTTAAAAATATTCTTGGTATTTTATGTATCACCATTTACTTTTATATAATCGATTCAGCCTAGCTAAGTATAAGCTTTTGACCCAATTTTTAAAAAATAAATTAACACGAGGCTACGCGAGTAATAACAGCATGCAGGAAGCAGAGGCGGAAGATTATGAACTCAAGGCTATCCTGGGCTACACAGAAAAACCCTGTGAAAACAAAAATAAAAACTCCCAACTCTTCTTGAGTTTGATTTCCCAGAACTCATGATGGAAAGAGAACCATCTCCTGGTGGTTTTCCTATGACCTATATACACACACACAATAATAATAATAATAATAATAATAAAATAAGAATTTAATAGCAACATAAAAGTTTGGGCATGTAAAAGAGACACAGGAACCAATGTAAAAGACCTCCCAAATGGCCAACATTAGAACCCTCTGACCAGCAAAATCGATGTAGTAGCACTGGATTATAACCCAAGGTATAAAATAACTATCCACAAAGCCACACTGATACAACACACAGTGGAAAAATAAACCAGGAGTTTGCAAAGTGTCTGTGCTGCAAGAGTTGAAATAGTTTATGCAGATGCCATCTGGAGGCAGAGGAGCCCAAGTGTGGTCCTTGGGGGTGACTTGCTTCCTGGAGAGTGTGCTCCGGAAGGGGTGTGACTTCACACAGGAGGAGTCTGACAGACGTACCCCTGGTCAAGCCATCTCGGCCAACGCGAACGGGAGTAACCGTGGTTCATGGAGTATTCTTCTGATGGGATGTGATGAAAGCCACTCGCTGGTGAAGTCTCTTTCACCCAAACCCATCAGGCCCACTGTGTGATGACAATAAACAAAACAAACAAACAACAAACAACAACAACAAAAGCAAACAAACTCAAATTAGGGAACATGTTACAAAATATTGGACCAATGCTCCTTCAAAGGTTGACGTTCCTCAGAGACCAGGAAGGTCTGCTCCACCTGGGATTGTTCTTTTAACTCTAATAAGTGGTCCTGGAGCTTCCGTGTATGCACGCACATATATACACACGGGCACATCTGCATCACAGCTCAGAGGAGTGCAGGGAGGGAGACAGACGACAGATGTAACTGGTAATTAGATGAGTTTGGAGACAGAAGGACACCAGTGACAACCAGCAAACTTCAAATACAGAGTGGCGTGCGGGAGCAGCGAGGATCCAGCCTCAGGTCTTCACCTGTAGCAGAGGTGTGATGAACTCACAGAAGATGTTACAATATGGAAAACCTGGTATCCGGTGTATGGATGCTCGGGCCTACCCTCTGCGACTTTTCCGTAGACTTAAAACTGCTCCATATATATTTTAAAACACCCATGAGTCAAAAAAACGTTGACTCCAGGGGCTATGAGTTTATGCCCTTGTACATAAAATATATTTATGGATAAAAATATCTGATTGGAGCTAGGTGATGGTGGTGCACGCTTTTAGTCCCAGCACTTGTGAGGCAGAGGCAGGCAGATCTCTGTGAGTTTGAGGCCAGCCTGGTCTATAGAGTGAGTTCCAGGACAGCCAGAGCTCCACAGAGAGATCCTGTCTTGAAAAATACAAACAAACAAACAAACAAAAATATATGATTGGAACTAGTTTGGCAAGCCCATTATTCAATAATTACCCAGAATCTCTAGATGGTAACAGAATATTGAACTAAAAGCAGGTGCCTTTGGAGTGGGATCCTATGACAGCTTGTCTCTGATTCCATTGTTCTGAACAGAGAGGTTATGTCACCTGCTCAGGGATACTGGTACAGAACTGGAATTTCAACCCAGAGCTGGCCCACTCCAAAACATCCATTGCCCAAATGATATACCTTCTACCTCTCAAAACCCAAGGTAACACTTTAAAGTTTATTTCATCCCTGAGAGAGTATCTGTTTATGGCTTTTAAAAATTGCTACTGAAATAAATTTGTTATGTCAATTTTAAGGTCCTCATGAAACACCACTTTTGAGGAAAGTCTGAGAGTTCAGGAAACCCATCTTTTGGAATTTGGTGGAACAGGGATGAGAGAGGAGATACGAGCGGAGCCAGATGGCTGAAGAACTTGCTCCTTCGCACTGAATAATAAACGCAGAGGTAAGATGTTGAAGGCGGCTGGCCAAGGTTAGTCAGCAGATGTGTTTACTTTGGACTACATAATGTGGAAATGTCGCCAAGTCTAAAGGAAAAGAGAGACAGGATACAGAGGTCAAGAATGCTGGCTTCCTTCAGACCTGCAACAACTGGGGACTGCTGTAGCTACATGACAGCCGCTCATCCAGGCCTGTTCCTGCAAATGGACGATGCTGCACACACCTGGGCCGTCCCGTCCACTTCATGCATTCACTCTGCCAGCCTGGCTTCTTTTCTTGTAAACGTTTAATTATGTGTATGACTGTGGGCGTCTGTGCATATGTGAACAGCTTTCAGCAGAGGCCAGAAGAGGGTGTAGGATCCTCTGGAGCTGGAGCTACAGGGCGTGGTAAGACACCTGATGTGGGCCCTGGGGTCGAACGTAGGTCCTCTGAAAGAGCAGTACATCCTCCACCACTGAGCTATCTACACACACACACACACACACACACACACACAGAGACAGAGAGAGAGAGAGAGAGAGAGAGAGAGAGAGAGAGAGAGAGAGAGAGAGAGAGAGAGAGAGTTATATCTATGTGTATATGTGTATTTGCATCTATGTAGATGCCTGTATACACAGGGGCCCGTGAAGGCCAGAAGAGGTTATTGGACCCCTGCATCTAGAGTTATAGGCTGTTGTTAGCTGCCCTGTGTAGATGCTGAGAACTAACCACAGGTCCTTTGGAAGAAGAGGAAGCTTTCCTAACTGCTGAGCCATCTCTCCAGCTCCTGATTTTTTTTTCCTTGTGGTTTTAAGGTGTTGAACCCTGGGCTTGGCAGATGGTAGACAAATGCTCTACCATTGAGGCACTAGCCTGAATTCTTTAAAGGAAACAATGCCCGTGGTTGCAAATTGACCGTGGTTGATCGCAGGCCCTTTTTTTAGACACACAGGGAAGGAGGGTCTTTGTCTCCTATGGGCCCATCTCAGGACAATGCCCATTGCTTTCCACCTTATCCTTCAGACTAGTTCATTAATCTCACTGTTGTGGAGACTCAATTCAAAACCATCTTGTTGTGTTTATACAGCTAGGTGAGGCTTGATTGCATAGAAAATATCTATTGACCTTGCTGGAAAATCATTTCACTAGTAATGGTGCCTCATGTACCTCATACCTTCAGACTTCTCTGAAGCACCATTGAGCTCTTAGGGGACGGTTCCCTTTTCTCACACTGTAGTTGTCACATCTGCCCATTTGCATGACTTCTGAAAGCAACTCTGAGTATTAAGGGCAGACTTCTAAGACTGATGAAGGTAAATGGGCTCAGTGTTTTTCAACATAGGAATGGTTACTGATGCCTTCCCTTTAATCTGTACAGGCCATCCTCCAGTTACATATGCTGAACTCTCTATCACCTGCATATCTACACCGAGCACCTGGATTTCCTTTGATATAGTTGATTTTGATCTGTGATATAGTAACTGCAATGATGTTTTGTGATGTCTCACAGAAGCACTGTTAACCAGGTGTACTCACTGAAGGGAAGGGAAAAAAAACAACCCTCCTCCTACACTCCACATGGCCTCCCGCCTCCTCACCAAGGGAGACCCATGCACAGCCCAAGTCCCCTTGCTCTCTACTCTCTGCTAGGTTCCTATGAAGTTTTTCCACACTTTTGGGTGCGAAGGCATGGCAGCATCCTTTGAGACCATACTTAAGAATCTTAAAATGTTTCTAGTTCTGAGAAATTTTCTAACTTACAAATCTATAATTTACTTTACAGCTATGTTTTGCAGAACACATTTTTATAAAAATAGGTGACTGCCTAAATAATAGTAATTAAATATTTAATAAATTAATTAGTAAAACAAATTAATTAATAAGGTATATTAATAATTATTATCATTTTGAGACTATATAACCCTGGCTGGACTGGAATTCACTGTGTAGACCTCAAACTCAAAGAGATTTGCCTGTCTTTGCCTCACAAGTACTGGAATTAAAGGCATGTGCCAACATGCTTGACCTAAATTATTTTTTTATTCTAAACACAATAATATTTTTGAAATGTTAGAAAAATTATATCAAGTATAAATTTCATTACTATCAATAATCCCACCAGGAAACAGCTACTGAGCAATATGTTTCCTTTTAATCTTTTTGTAGTATGTGTATGTATACACACATACATATGTAGTTCTCTAAAAATAAGATTAGACTCCTATATTGAGTTTGTACCTTTCTATATTTAACATTCATTATATTGTGAGTATTAAATATTCTCTCAACAATGAGTCATTGCAAACGCATCATGCAGATTTAATGATCACTCAGACAAGGTGGTTGAATGACCCTGGGCATCTGTCAGTCTCTGACAACTCTCCTTGACTAGATTTATAAGGGTAGATTAAAATCCACAATTGATAGAAACAACTCACACACATTTTGCACTGTACTTCGTGGTAGATCTGTTTGTTTTATAGACAATATTAGAATTTTCATCCTCAGTGCCGACTCTCCCTTCACAACACTGAGTTCCCTGGCAGCCTCAGATGGAGAAACAGGGAGACAGGCCTGAGAAACTGAAGCTATTCACGGCATTTAGTCCTTGAGTCTGACAGTGGGTCTCGATGCTAACTGTTCATTCAATTGATCAATGAGACAAAAGAACAAACTGAATGGCCGTGGCCCACATTACAGTAGCCAAGTATGAAAACCCCAGTTTTGTATGCTGCCTGGTGCAGAAACACTAGCCCAGAGCAGTGACTTTTCAAGCACAGCCCGAAGCACCAGCAATATCAAAGAACTTGTCACAACTGAGAGTTCTCAGGTCCTGATCTAGCAGCATTGCTTCAAACACTCTGTTTGGAGCTAGAGCCCAGAGACTCGAGTTGTAAGATGTCTTCCAGTAATCCCCAGCTATTACAGTGAAAAAAGCACAAGCTTAGAATGTGCCTTTGTTCACACGTGGCCTAAAGAGACAGCCTGCATAACCAAGCAAGGAGGATGGCTGGGTGGAGGGGATGGGGGGAAGTCACTGAATCTGCTCACAGATTTGAGTTCGAATCCCTCATCTGTTGTTTTCCTAGTGCCATGAACCTGGGGAAATCACTCAGGCTCAGTTTCCCTGCATGGGACACAAATATTAACAGTATCTACTTCATTGGGTGGTTGTGAGAAGTGAATGAAAATAAATGGAATAAAATAGTACAAGGTATTTTCCAAACTACACGAGAACTTCCTTCGATGGTAAGTTTGCTGTTATTGTCTTCAGAGATCTGACTAGTGGCCAAGAGACCAGGAAGAAAGCTTCATAGATGGAGGAGACTGAACATCCAAAGCAGAGTTTTGCTTCCTACGTCCTCTTGAGGCCCTCCAGGGATGAGGCAGTAAGCCATTCTCCTAGGCACTGTCTTTGAACTGTGGACATGCTGACAACCCAGGGCTAGAGAGTTGGTGTGGTCACCTGGGCCTGAGCACAGCTGGGGTGGGGAAGGGGAGAAGGAGGAGGCCCATCCCAACCCCTACACCAGCGTTCTCAAACAGGAGCCACACAAGAAGTACTTGGAAGGATCTTGGGAGGTTCTTAAAACACATACTGATGGGCTGCATCTCCAGAGCTTGGATCTGGTGTCTAAGAACCTGCACTTCAAGCAAGCCTTCAAGGAATGCTCACATAGATCGACCACATTCACTAGTCTATATTGAAAACAATGGCAGTTTGCAAAATGGAAAGACAGCCGAGTCATGACCTGCGAATGTTCAAGAAATGGAGACTTGTAGTGGGTAGCCATTCCAGCTTTGATCTGGAAGTTCCAACTCCCACTGAGGCTTCGGTAACTGTCACACCTACAAGGCGGGGCCAAGGGAGGACCCTGAAGACCCTGAGATCTGGATGCGCCTGCCCTCTTGGTTCCTGGACCCTGGATGCTGGAGGTAGATGGAGCAGAGTTCTCCAGAGAACACCACCGGACTGCATCACACCTTTTCCAGACCCTGTAAACTATCCCTTCACTTGTAAGTTACCCACAAAATAAACCTCCATTTTAACTACGTGGAGTGGCCTTAATAATTTCACCAATAGAGACCTGTTTTTGAAGACTTCAAATTTTTGAAGACTGTTTTTGAAGATTCACCCCAGAATAAGACAGATTAACTTTAGTTTTGGGAATGTTTTCACTGGAACTGTAGGTCTCTGTGCAGAGGACTGGAAGGGCAGAGAAGATGGGTGAGGAGTTAGTTATTTCATCAAGTTCCCAATCCACTGGCATCGCCTACCCAACTCCAAAAGTGTACACAGGCCAATTACTTAGCAGATTCAGAGTTAAACTCATTAGTTGGGTACCACTGATGTATACATTTTACAGATGGAGGAATTGATTCTCAGAGAAGTGAAACAAGTTTTCTAAAGAAACTTGCTGGGCAATAAAGATCTCAGGTCAGAGACCAGACTTCAAGATCTTTGCATTGCATATCTTGTTCTGTCCCACACAATGAGTATAAGAGTCCTTGTTTCCAGAGTGGAAAACAACAGTGCCTGAGAACTGCTGGTACTAGACACCCATGTTCTGGGATGAAGTAGGAAAACAAGGATGAATTCTGAATGTCATGGGTTAGAGAGGTCACAGTCCCCATTCCAGCCCATAGCAAGCTCTTAGTATGTGCACAAATTTACTAGAAGGGATACTTGGAGCAGATTCCATCCTGTGTCCTCAAGGATGCAGCCATTCTGGCTAATACACCTAATTCAAGGTCTGAGGGACACAGGCTGGGTTTGGCCTGAGAACCATCAGAAGCAGATGTTAACCAAATGATCATGTGGGGAGGGGCTGGGAATGGGTATGTCCAAGTCTGTTCCCCTCTACCTGCCTTGGCTTAGTCCTTGGTTTTTGGTTGTTTCCTAGCCCTCAGTCAGGTAGACTCTCTGATGCAGAACCACAGCCTGGGAATCCTGTGTCTCTGTGTCATGTGATTGGGTAGGAGCAGAGACTGTGCATGACTAAAGGCAGAGAAAATGAAGGTCATCCCATAGGGAGACCGGGAGAAACTTGGAAGGACAGGGTTCAAGTATCTGAAAGATGGTCATTTGGAGGATGAAAAGGAGAAGAAAATAGCAATCCAGGTGTCCAGAGTCACACAGCTAACAGGCACTATAGAGGGTCTCAAGACACTGCTAAGCTTCTTCTCTTTGCCTTGCGCTGTCTGTTTCCTATGGCTGGAGGCCAGCCTCTTCCATCTTTGGCCAATAGGAAGACAGACTTTGCATTGTTGTAAGTATCCAAAGGGGATGAATTCCCCCAGGTGACAGTGATCTCTCTATACCAGAAGGTGTTAAGAGGAAGACTGGAACAGGACAAATTTCCAGACTTCAGAGTCACTGGGTCTTAGATACAGGCCGGGAATGAAGATTTTTAAAAGCACCATTGGGGAATCCCGTGTGACATTAGGAAATGCTGGGGTCTCTTTCAACTCCAGAACGCTATGGCTCTACATTGTCTATGCTGGTGATAACAGCATTGACTGTGTGTTGACAATGACTCAGAACCAACAAATTATGAATTCCTCACAAGGAATTAGTGCCCTAGGAAGGCACTATTATGGTCTCCATTTTGCAGAGGAAGAAATGACAGAGAAGGCAAATTTCCCATCCAAGGTTGTGCCACAAGTACCAGAGGCACCAGGAGTGCTAACTAACTGACTGCAGATCTTTCCTAGCAACTGGACAGTAAGCGAGAGCTCCACAAAGTGGTCCAAAGCATCATACCCACAACACACTGTGAGCATAAGCTGCCTGCCCCTGTTCTCCCAAGTAACAGAACTGCCCAACAGACTCTTGCACCAGTAAGAACCACAAGAGTGTGCGAACTCTTGAGGCATTTTTGTTGTTGTTATGTTTGTTATTGCCTTTGCAGAGAGAGCAAGGTCAATCCCTATACCTTGACTGTTGTGTCCAAATATCAACCACTGTGAGGTCTAGAAGCCTCACCAGAAGTGACATTTTAGTGTACAACCCTATCTATGTCCTTGCTTCCTCTCTCGGGGCCAGTCTCCAGGTTCTATGAGGGCTAAGCACAGACAACGAGATGAGATTTCTATGTCATAAGTACTGAAGCCAAAGGGAACTTTTTCATGCCGAATACCTGATTACACTAAAGTGCTCAAGGAAGCTGATTGTGGGGAAAGTGGTGGGAAGAGTGCAATCCTTTTGGTCTTGGTCTATCTCCCTCTGTTTTCCCTTTTCTCCCTCTCTCCTCCTCTTCTCTCTCTCCCTCCTTTTTTCCCTCCCCCCACTCTATCTCTCCTTTCCCCCCTCAATTGAAAAAAACTCAGAAGAGATAAACCAGTTACAAAGACATCCTCATTTTTCCACAGTCCAAGGGAGTTAAATGTTTTAAGTCCAAGGTAGTTAAATATGTAAGACATAGCTAAAACCATCTGTTTAGAGCTAGAAGTTGAAGGACGAACCCCAGTTTGCTACCTGTGGTGGTTTGAATAGGAATGGCCCCCACAGACTTATGTGTTTGAATGCTTGGCCCACAGGGAGCAGCACTATTAGGCGGTGTGGCCTTGTTGGAGGAAGTGCATCACTGTGGGGGTGGGCTTTGAGGTCTCATATGCTTAGGTTATGCCCAGTGTGGGGTACAGTTCACTTCCTGTTGCCTGCTGATCCAGAGGTAGATCTTTCAGCTCCTTCTCCAGCACCATGTCTGCCTGCATGCTGCCATGTTTCCTGCAATGATGCTAATGGACTAACCCTCTGAAACTGTAAGCCAGCCCCAATGAAATGTTTTCCTTTATAAGAGTTGCTGTGGTCATGATGTTTCTTCACAGCAATAGAAACCCTGGCTGAGCTACTACCTCTTCTAGGCTAATAGTCCGGTGAACTATGAACTCAGTTAACATCTCAATTTCTGGCCCTTGAGCTGAAAGACTAGAGCTGTTGTGGGATCAGTGTGTCTCAAACCATTTATTGTAGCACCAAGATGCTGCTGAACTGGTAGGAGGCATGAGGGATCCTCCTCTCATCCTCTGTCAACAATTAATGCTCAAGTTGACAAAGTTAAATTTGCAACCTCCTGGCCAAGGCAAATTACGAATAGACCTATCATTTTATGACCCTGGAACTTAAGTGGATGGTTGTGGCCTCAGAGTATTGCTACCCAGCCCAAGCCCTCCCAAGGACTGCTAAACATCTTCCTTAGTGTTAGAGTATTCCCTGGAGCTAGGGTCCTCGAACTAACCTCTGGCTCTGCCAACAGATTGAGAGGATGCCTCCATTTCCTGTCCACTCTGGGATCTGACAAGGACTCTCAGGGAACCTGAAACCAAGAGCCTTTCTGAGACACAAGCTATGCCAGACATGGGTGGCAGAGTTCTGGGTGGAATCTGGGCCCCTCACATCAATGTCTGATTTATAACAGTATTAAATAGGTTTGCCTGTCAAGTATTGGCCCTGACTGTCCAGGGCTCTGAAAGACAATATTCAGTTGTGAGGGCAGGTTTGGTGAGTGTTCCATAGCCTGAAGCCTTGAAGTCAGAAAGCTCTGGATTCTTGGAGATAGCTCAGTTAGTAAACGCTTGCTATGCAAGCCTGAAGACTTGAGTTCAATCTCCAGAAACCATGTGAAAAACAAACAAGAACACAAAAACAGCAGCATGTGTCTGTAATACCAGGGCTAGGGAGATGGAGATAGGCCAGAAAGTCAAGAAGAACTCCTGAGCTCCAGGTTGGCAGAGACCCTTTCTCAAAATACAAAACAAACAAACAAAACCAAAACAAAAAAACATGTAATGTGATTGCGGAAGACACCAGATTAGACCTTTGTCTTCTACATGCATGTGTACTCTGCCACCCAGCACATACATGTACACACACACACACACACACACACACACACACACACACACACACACACAGGCATGCACAGGCGCGTGCGAGCATCCTGTGCTTATAATTCTGCTTCGGTCATTCTGGCTTTGGAGCCTTGAGCAAGCATGTTACCTCGGCTTTCTGAGTGCAGCTTCTTTTTCATTGTTCAGATGGCTGCAGAAATAACACCTTGTGTGTTGACACCTTAGCAGAGAGTCTAGCTTTGTACGTGTTAGTATTTGTTCTTGCTGCTGCTGTTGAGGACTAGGTCAGCTCCTGGATTGTTCCTGGACTGCTTTACAATATGATGAGTAAGAAAAGAAGTGGGGGAAAAAATCAAGAAAGAAAAAGAGAGGAAAAAAAAAAAAAAAAAAGGTCAAGGTGCCCAGTCACTCACACAGCTGTGGAACGCTTGCTTACTAGCTTCAGATTCCAGGCCAATTCTCTTTCTACATTTCCCCGACTAAAGCCCCAGGCGCAACATAATAGAGAGTGTGCTCAAGCTGGTTATTCCCAGTGCCCTGACTCACCGTTTCTCCCAGAAGCTAGAAAGTATATCTGGCTTTCAAGAGATCTGAGCCAAGGCCTCCCTCATCTCCCCTCCACTCCCATAGCTTATGGCAGACAGAAAACACCTAATAAATCAATGCATATTATGAGTTCCTTTATGCTGACTCAGACTGACAACTTCTTGGCTCCTACCTGAGCTAAGAAAAGACAAGACTGAGGATTCCCTGGACCTTGCTTTCCCAGGGCATGATTAAATGAAAACATGTGAATCTGCCGTGGGAGAAGGCTCGCCGGCATGCCAGATGGAGAGGCCAGGCCCAGGGCTAGGGTACCACGGGCTACAGTGACATCAAAGGCAGAAGCTAATCCAGGAGGGATCAGTGGTTTCTAAACTGCATTCTCCAGGTTTTACAACGGTGCTTGAGGGGGCTCCCTGAGGTGTGGGGGTGGTGAGGTGTTGAAAATGTGGGGTCCCCCACCTGCCCCCTCAAGCTACCTCTCTGTTCTATGTGTTCTCTGTGTTCCCCTGTCTGGAGGGCTGACAGAGCACTTCATTTGTTGATGTCTGTAAAGCCCTTGAGAATTTTT
Source organism: Peromyscus leucopus (assembly GCF_004664715.2). NCBI lineage: Eukaryota > Metazoa > Chordata > Mammalia > Rodentia > Cricetidae > Peromyscus > Peromyscus leucopus. The sequence continues at coordinate 47,251,571 of NC_051064.1, forward strand.
GAAGGCATTTTCTGCAGGACAGGCCTAGGATCTTATTAAGCATGCATGCAAAGGCAGATGCCAGTATTGATTGTCCTAATAGGCTCTGGCACAGGAAACACACTTAGAGTTAATGGCTGTCTGAACCCCTTTGAGGCAGCATGAGAGCTGGCCAGGCCTGGCACTTCCTCAAGCACCTACTTGTAGCCACTGGGATAAAAGCCTAGCACCCTAAAGGGGTGGGTGCTGCCCATCAAACATCTTAGAGAAGGGTGCCTTGTGGCCGGCATACGGCAAATGAAGAGGGTTTTCAGGCATGTCTGCGGCAGTTTGCACACCGTGCGCTCTGGACACCTGGATGTCTTCACAAACATGTGTGAGAAGTGCATGGTCCATCTACCCTGCCGCCTTTCTTCAAGTGTGCACGTGCTCACAGCATGGTGGCACCGAGAATGAGTCCAAAGTTGGAGCGCTTGCCTGTTACCACCTCACTTGTGACATGGAAAGTGCTCTTTTACTTTCTATATCTTCAACTGCAAAGCAACGGCATTCACTGGTCTTAAGGAGTGAAGTTCAGAAAGGAACGTATCTAGACAAATGGAGAGGTTTGCACACATTCAGCCCCCCCCACCCCAACAGGATTTCTCTAAGTAACCCTGGCTGTCCTGGAACTTCTGTAGACCAGTCTGGCCTTGAACTCACAGAGATCCACCTGCTTCTGTCTCCCGAGTGCTGGGATTAAAGACGTGTGCTCATTTTTAAAGTCACTATGTTGGGGTAACTACCTGACACATTAAAGCATTTCTGGTCATTTTCAGTAGTGATGTTGTGATAAGTACCTGATTCTTTTTTTTTATTTTTTATTTTGAGACAGGGTTTTTCCATGTAGCCCTGGAACTCACTCTGTAGACCAGGCTGGCCTCAAACTCACAGAGATCCACCTGCTTCTGCCTCCCAAGTGTGCCACCACCACCCAGCAATCCTGCCATTCTCACAGACACATCTGAGAAGAATGTGCACAGGGCAGAGGACATTTCTGTTAACAGCAGTTGCCTATTTGGGCACTAGGTCTGGAAGTAACACTGCTTGTCAAACTGGGAGCCAAAACAGGCCCAGGAAGCGGCTTTGCTGATGGCACTTCCGTCTCAAGAGGACCATGAAGAATTACTTATTTCCTTTCAGTTGCTAGGATGTATAAATACCAGAAACTTCTATCCTTAGAGAGATTCACCACATGGAAACTCTTTTCAAAGGAATTTACAAATCTATGCACGCAGCACACAAGGCTCACATGCAGCCTCGAACTGGCTGTCATCACATTCTGATGGCCCTGAAGGCTTAGTCAGCCTGAGTTCCACAGATATTTTATCAGCTACAGGAATTATGTTTTGAAGGAAGACATCAGCTTATCTTTTCCAGGGAGCAAGGCAGCAGACAGAGTGTCAGCTCACAGCTCCTGTTACGTCCCTCATCTGCGCACACTCAGTCGTGGAGGATGGTCGGGGTGGTGGTGGGGGTGGTGGTGGATGGGAGCTCTCATCCGAACCCAGCCCTGAAAATTCAACACACCTGCAATCTCACAGCTGCCTGTGGCTGCCCCTACAAGACAGATGCCTGTGTTGGCTTCCCCACAGTCTGGAAAGAGCAGTAGAATGTGGCACAGTTGCTTCTGGGTACCAAAAATACAATTACAAGCCTGGGAAAATGAATCATTGTCATTTAATGGAAATCTCTAGACTAAATGTGCTTGCTAACATAAACAGGACTTGGATGCCTCCACTGAACAGAGTGAAAGGAAAGGGATGAATGAAAACCTTCATTTAAAGTATTTATTATCAGTTCATACAGTGATTTGTGAAATTCTACAGGAGTTCCTTCCTCCTCCTCTTCCTCCTCCTCCTCCTCCTCCTCTTCCTCCTCCCCTTCCTTCCTCCCCTCCTCCTCCTACCCCCTCTCCCCTATCTGGTTTTTATGTAGCTAAGGTGGTTTCAGACTCACTATGTAGCTGAAGCTGGCCCGGAACTCCTGATCCTCCTCTGTCCGTCTCCCAAGTGCTAGGCTTATAGGTCTGTGCCACCATTCCCAGCTTTCTATGGGAAATTTCCACAGAAAGAATTGTTTTTTTATTGAAAGGATACTATAAATTCTTAAATATGTTTAAGATGAAAAATGATGAATCAAAATCAAAATGTTTTACATGCACTGCTGTGGCCCCCGCCCCATATTACCTCTCACGAGATGTCTACCCCTCCTTTGGAAACAGTAGAGGCAAGAGCCTAGACCTGAAATAGCTCTGCCTGTGCGATCTTGGGTAACTCCCTAGACCTCAGCAGCCTCGTCTTTAAAATGTGGTGATGACAGTTCCAAAGTCACAGTGAGGACTAAATGAGTGAATAGTTTGGAGACGCTCACATAATCTCATGTGAGTACATGTCACATTCACACACACACATTCACGAGCTGCTACAACTCCTAATCTATTGTTAGCAAGACATTCATCAGATTCTCCTGTTATACCCTTCCTCCTCCAGGATGTCCTCAAACTCCCCCATCAGCGACACTGATGGGAGCATTTAAACCCAGAGATGCCATCATCAGGACATTATAGGGTTTTGTTAATTGCTGACTTGGATTAACATTTTAAACGGCTTGAACTTCACCTGGGAAGTCCGTCCACTCTGAGAGACTGGAAGAGAGTACATTAAATGAGGAAGAGAGTCTTGGGGCAAGAGTTATTTCAAAAGGGTTCAGAGACTGAAGGGGCCTCTGGGGTGTGTGTGTGCTGCTCAGCTGTAGGTACGTTGCTCCTCAGATGTTTGTAAAGTCTGGACATAATTAGGGAAGGAGATGTTATAGCACCTGTGAGTAGAGCTATAGCTGATTCTAAACAGCCCACAATGCACATGACAGCACCCCTCCCTCATGAAACCCTGTGTTAGACTTCGATAAAAGCCCATCATGGGGGTTGGGAAGTGGTTCAGTGATTAAGAGCATGCACCACTCTTTCAGAGGATCAAGAGTTCAGTTCCTAGTACCCACATAAAGCAGCTCATGACCACTTATTACTTCAGCCTCTGCAGGAACCCATACCCATACCCATACATGTATACATATGGACACACACACACACACACACACACACACACACACACACACACACATAAACAAAATAAAAACAAACAAATTGTGCTGGCTAGTTTTAGGTCTACTTGACACAAGCTAGAGTTATTTTGGAAAAGAGAACCTCGACGGAGACAATGCCCTCAGCAGATTGGCCTGTGAGCAAGCATGTGGTGCATTTTTTTCTTTCTTAATGATTGATGGGGGAGGGTCCATCCCACAGGGGGTGATGGCACTCCTGAGCTGGTGGTCCTGGGTGCCTAAGAAATCAGACTGAGCAAGCCATGAGGAGCAGCACCCCTCCATGCCTGCTCCATCGGCTCCTGCCTCCTGCCTTGAGTTTTGCCCTGACTTCACCGGAAGATGGACTACAAGGATTAAGCTGAAATAAACCTTTACCCCCCAACTTGCTCTTTGCCATGGCATTTTATTATAGCTTAAAAACCCTTAACTAAGACATATATAATCTTAAAACAAAACACAAAAGGCCCACAGGAACTCTCTCTTTAGGTTGGATGTCCTACTAATGTTGGCCACCCAGGAGCTAATCCAGCTTCCCAAAGTGTCTCATCTACTTCTGAAATGGCTTGTGCAGGGTGCTACTTTCGGAGTGCAGGGGTTTATTAGAGAACACTCTCCAGAGACTGAAGACCTGCCATGGTCTTCCAACATCCATACAGTTCTCAGCTGAGCAATGACCAGGAGGCTACCGCCATCAGTCTTTTTAATTCACTCACTGAGGCATCCATACATGGGAGGCCCTGAACTCACAGAGATGTACCTGTCTAAAAACCATCTGATTTCTTTCCCTTCCTCTCTCTCCTACGCTTGTGACCCAGTGTTGCCCTTCTCAGTAGATGCCTCGACCATCTCTCCTATTGCTCAAGCTAGAGAACTAGGCGATGTCCTCCACTTCTGTTTTTACTTTTTTTCTCTCCCTTTGAGTTAGTTTCACTCGGGAGGCCAGGCCGACCTTGAACCCAGGGCAATCCTCCTGCCTCAGCTTCTTATATGCTGGAATTACATTCCAGAGTCTGCACTCCTGGCTCCACTCCTTTTTCTGCCCATCACATTCACACACGGGCAGATTCTGTCATTGATGTTAAATGTCCCCTCTCCTCTCTTCTGCCACTGTCCTCACCTGACCATTAGAGTAGCATCTAAATCACCTCGCTTGCATTCGAGACCATTTCTAATTAATTCTCTACACAACGACATGAGTCATTACCTTAAGAATCATTATCAAAACCTATCATCCTTAATATCCTTTGGTGGAATGCCACTATTGCTTCAAATGAACTTCAAATCCGTTGCAATGCTCTCCAAAGCCTTGTGTTGGGTTCTAAATGATGGTCCTTTGCCAGCAGCACTACCTAGAACTAGCCTGAGCACCTGGCACTTTCTGGATCTGAGGCTCTGGGGTGGGGTGGCCATCAGCTATGTTTTCAGGGCTCCTGACACATGCTGGAGCTTGAGAACCAAATCTTGATGGCCTTGGATGCTGCCTATCCATCCGTGCTCATGGTCTTCCCTTATTTGTCCTAATGAGTCTACCCCAGGCAAACAAAGTTCCTGCCAATTCTTTGTACAAGCCATGATCTCTTCTCAGGTCCTAGCTTGTGATACCTCTGACCAGCTTTCCACCTCTGTATCTCTATGGCTAGAACCAGATGCTTTTCTCCAAATTCCCCATCACTAGACACCTGCTGTGTTTCCTTTCTAGCTTACTTGTTATGCTTAGAATCCTTTACCTGTCTGTAGGAGTTAACGGGCTAAGGACCATGCCTTTTTTTTTTTTTTTTTTTTTTTTTTTTTTTTTTTTTTTTTTTTTGGTTAATGTATATACAACTGCTACCACAATGCTTGCCATAGATTAGTTATCAATAAAATAAAGGCAGGGACAGATATAACAACCTTAAGGCACTTTCTTTCAACCACAAGTAGAAAGAGAAAATGCATGGTTTGTGCTCTGACTCCAAATCTTTACAGGCTTTCTCCCTTAAGCCTGGAGATGGCCTCAGTCTTCATACTGAGAGGAAGGGAAGGGAGAAGAGGGGAGAGCAGGGGAGAAAAGAAAGGAGGAGATAAAAGCAAAAAAAGTTACTTGGAATAGAAGTAGAAGAGACAGTCATAATTTCAAATTCTAATTGCTAACATTAGTTCTCTGCCAGACACTGCTAATGTTTCACAACCATTTCTTCCCACACAAGACAGTTGTTAGTGAGGATTTGAAGGTAACTCAGCAGTTAGATACAGAATAGAGCATGCCACTCAGTTTCAGGTGCCAGAGAGTGTTCTGATGTGGATGCTTGTGTGTCCACTGAATAGTTACTACCTTGAAATTGTCACCCCTAGGATGTGGCTGTAATAGGTTGGGGGGCCTTTGAGAGATGATTATGTCATGATGGTGGAGCCTCATGAATGGACTACTCCCCTTATATGGGAGACCCTAAAGAAGGAAACTCCCTCCCTGCTTTCACCAGGTGAAAATACAGGTAGAAGCAACCTGCAGTCTGCCAGAACTATTGATTCTGGTACCCGATTGTGGTGCTCCAGCCTCCAGAACTGCGAAAACCAAATCTGTGTTATTAAATCAGCCCATCTATGGAATTCGCGATCACAGTCCAGATGGAGAAGTCAGAGGAGTCCTTGACTTCCAGTGCTTTATACTTGGTCAGGCCGAGACAGGTTTAGCACAGGCATAAAACCCTTTACTCATACATATACTTGTCTTAAAATAGAGGTCCTGCTTGGAAAGAGGATTGCTTCAGGAAATTGTGCTATATTCACAGGATGACAGTTGGCTGGAAATATTGTATTCAGAAGTAAGAGATGTTGCTAGGTGTGTATCTTTGATCCCAGTCTGTGGGGACCAGAGGCAGATGGATCTCTGTGAGTTTGAGGTTAGCCTGGTCCATATAGTGAGACCCTGTCTCAACAAACAAACAAACAAACAAACAACGAACGAAACAGATGTGATGTTACTACCCGCCTTTCAGTATTTTTTTTTCTTAATAACACAGAATTTTTAGGTGTGTGAAGGACAGGCGGGGACAACACTCCAGTCACACTTTGTTCAGCATTAATCACGTTCCAAGAAGCCAAGCAAGTGGTGGACCTGGGCAAAGGGAGACGTGTAGACAAATACCATTCCACAAACAGCCGCCAACGTGGCCCTCCAAGGAATCTTTCATTTTCTAGTTTGCATTTTAAATGTTTTGTTTTCAAGCACTGTTTTATATTGTCACGCATTAGCCTTCACAGCAACCCTATGAACACTATCCCCACTTTCCGTAAGAGGAAACTGAGTTTTAGGCAGTTGTTTGCTCAAGATCATCCAGCCTGCCAATGCACAGGCAGAATTGGAAAGGAAGTCTTTGGAAATCCATAGTCTACACTCTATCCTTCTATGCTAAGCCACTGTGCACGCGGAAAAAAGAAAAGACAGAAGAAAGACCTTCAGCTGTCGGAGCGGGTTGTGTTTCTCTGTCTCCTTCCTCTTGAAGCGCAGTTGGCCAGTTCAGGCTCATATTTGACTTCTAGAAGGTAGAAAATAAAAGCTTCCTGAAATACTTGGTTCATTGATCCCTCCAGATATGGCACCCCTGCTCTGCAGGGGCGGGGGTGGGGGGACTTTCTATATTGGAGCGTCTCTCAGAATGGGCTGGTCACTGTATTCCCTGAAGGGATGCCCTCCTTCTTCAGCCGGTCGGCTGAACAAGACAGGGAGCAGTAGCCAAGAGTCCTGTCATCGGGCCTCCTTCATGATAAGCCTGGTGAGTGGTTGTCCTGGAAGCGGCTCTGTTAAAGCCTACTTTATTAGTCACCACCAAGAGCTAATAAAACATGTCAGGAAGTCTCTGTGAGCTGTAAAAACATTTCCAAAGGTCACTGCCAACACTCCGGACTTCAGTGACTTTTTAAAGGAAAAGAAAACAAAAGCAGAGCGCTAGGATTTCAAAACACATAGTAGTGATCACAACTGGGCTAGAGGGGCTGACAGATCCATCCCACAGCAGCTGTTGAATGAATCAGGTCTAGGAGTGATGACGAAAGGATCCAAAAACCTCAGGGTGGCAGTGAGGACAGTGGGAAGGGAAAGCAGGACATCCCAAGTTAGATCACAAATGAAGATGGTCATCATCCCTCAGTATCCTAGGAGACTGTCTTCTGGACCTCTGCAGATCCTAAAGGCTGATACTGTTTAAGTATCTTATGAAATGGCATCACGTCTGCATGGATCCCATAAAGATCCTGCTATGAATTTCAAGTCACTCGTATACTACATATAATACCTAATATAATGCAAAAGTTATGTAAATAGCTGTATTGTTTAAGGGAAATGCCTGTGCATGTTCAAACAAGTGTAACTATTATTGATCTGACCACATTATCCTTCATGATTGGATGAATCTACTGATCCAGACAGCTGTGTTTGTTTTGCTTATTTAAGTTTGGTTGGAAGGCATCTATCAATAACAGATATATCTACTTATGTATCCATTGCCTACAATAGACTCCTTTATAAGCAATAGAGTATGCGGCACATAAATGATTAATTTCAGATTAACCACAGTGGACCAGGCATTCTTCTTAATATATGATCTCTCCTATTATAAAGGAAAATAAACAGTTTAAATTTTTTTCATTTTATTTTATGCATATGGATATTTTGTCTGCAAGTACGACTGTGCACCATGTGAGCACAGAGCCCGGGTGTCCAGAAGAGGATGTTGGATCCTCTGAGACAGTTGTAAGCGGCCATATTTGTGTTGGGAATTGAAGCTGGGTCCTCTGGAAGAGGAGCCAGTGCTCTTAACTGCTGTTGACTGCAGCTCCACAGTTTAATTTTTAAGAGTAGACAAACACAGAAAGGAGAAAAAAAACCGTCATTTTAAAGCTGGCATATGGCTTGATGCCTACTGTTTAATTCTTGTGTCAGGAGTCATACTCTGACATCTGGGTGTCTCAAGACAGGTGACTGCAAGCCACTGGTTCCACTGGGTTGGAAATGCTGATAATCATTAAGGTTTCCATTCACTATTGTCCAGAGAGCCCAGAAGAGAAGATACAATACTATCTTTTATCCTCTATTAGGATAAAATTTGAGTCTTGAAATCCGGGCTTTTGTTTTGGGGGTGATGGGAAGGTCACCTGAGGATCCCAAAATCTTGCAGAAGTGTCAGGACTCCTGAATGGGGAGATGATGGCCAAGGGATGCAAAGCTTCAGTTAGACCAGAGGACTAAGCTCCAGAGACCTGCTGCACAGCTCGGTGGCCAAGGATAATGGAAAGGACATTTGGAATTCCTAACAGAGCTTCGGTAATTTTCTCGCTACAAAAATGCTAAGTAGGAGAGTGACGGATGTGGTAATGAACTGGATTTAAGCATTCCATGGATATGATGGTGTATAATCAAAATATATATAATTTTACTTGTCGATCAGGTAATTGTCTTTTAAAAAGAGGTCACTGTCCCAGGCAGAGTGAGGCAGGTTCTCGCCTGTCCTGGGGCACACTGCATGTGGCCACCTTTCAACATTTATTTCAGACCTCAATGGGGAGTAAAGGTGACTCAGCATGTGCTGGCACTTAGTCAGTAACTGGAGATGCCACAGGGACAGGGCTGCTCCTTTCCCTCTGCATTCCTCTCTTTTCCTTCTCACCCCTTTCTGTGATCAAGATAATAGAGGAATACAAGAACCTGGGTTTGGAGTTTGGGATAGAGCTCAGTGGTAGTCTGTGCCCAGCTGCCCAGAGTGCCCGGCCCTGGGTTCGATCCCCAGTAACAAAATACGCCCTGGAGCAGCTGTTCAGCTCCGCCAGCTTCCTCCCTCCTGGTTCCCTCTGGCTGCATCTTCACAAGGATAACACAGGACACTTGGAGGATTCAATGAGACAGAAGACAGGTGTTCCCAGCCTTTGTGCCGAGGGTCTGAGGACAGGCAGAGTGTTTGGATCCCGAGCACAAGGTTACTGGAGCACCCATGGGAGAGGAAGGAACTTAGGTGAATTTATTTCATTTTCATAGTTTCTTTTCTTTCTCCAAAATGGTAAGCAGTACTTTCCCCCACTTCAGTTATGTTGCCGGGCGGTGGTGGCGCACACCTTTAATCCCAGCACTCGGGAGGCAGAGCTAGGCGGATCTCTGTGAGTTCGAGGCCAGCCTGGGCTACAGAGTGAGTTCTAGGAAAAGTGCAAAACTACACAGAGAAACTCTGTCTCGAAAAACCAAAAAAACAAAACAAAACAAAAACAGTTACATTAAGGATATGAATACATCAGCAGGACCAGCTTCTCTCGTTTGTTGTATGTTTTTTGGTATTCAGCACTCCTCTCCCCTCTTCCTCTCTTCATAGTTTTCATCCCTTTGTCCCTGGAGTTCCAGCAAGCACATCCATTTTACCCCCACCCACCCTGGCAGATTCCAGTTCTCACACTTAAAATCACTCTTTGGCTGATGCATTTTCTTCCTCCTCAGGTGGCCAATTGTGATTGCTGGCTGCCACAGAGTCCTACCTGACAAATACTTTGTTGTTGTTTTCTTTTTTTTTTTTCTAGTCATGTTAGAGTTCTATTTCATGGGAACAAACGCAAACTCCTCCACCAAACACGGTAGACGTCATCCATTCTGAATGAGGATGTCGCCTCTTTTCACTGGGCTCAGCTGTCCTTCTCACTGGCAGCACAGCTTGATGAAATTCAGTTACACTCAAGGTAGCCTGCGCCTGATGTTTTCTGAGCAGTAGCTTAGGCCCCGCAGCTGTGAAGCAGTAATGTGCAGGAAGCAGCCACCACCCACGCCAATACCCTCCATCTTAGAGTGATGAAGAAGAAGAAGAAGAAGAAGAAGAAGAAGAAGAAGAAGAAGAAGAAGAAGAAGAAGAAGAAGAAGAAGAAGAAGAAGAAGAAGAGGCTTAATGGCTTGAGAGAGGCTGGACTGCCAGGGAAGCGTCATCATCTTATTTAGCACTTACAAAATAATAATATTTGATACCATTCTAAGCAGCTTTTCTGTGTGAAGCAGAAACGGATAGTGATTTCTATAAAATAATCTCTGAATAAAACATCTAAAAATTGTTCAAAGTAAAGGGAATTTAGAAAGGAAAAGAGTCCAGGAAGAAGGCAGAGAATTCTGGGAAAATGTCTGATGCTATTTCCTTGCAGAGCTGAGACCTTCTCTGATGGAAACTTCCCGGTCGCGGTAGGCTGTGATGAGACACTAGGACTATGGGGCTCATGGAAGTGGGGTAGGTCGGGGGGCGGGGTCAAGACTGTCTATACATACTTCAGAAAGCAATACCCAAGTAGATGAGTCAATAGCTCAACAGCAGCTGCACCGATCATTATATAAAGCAAAGGATACGTTGAAAGGAATAAAACAATGGTGCCTGGAGGCATTTCACTGTCCTCTAATCCTGAGTGGTTATCGCCTCCCTTTGCTCTATCAGTGCAATCTGCAGGCTGACACATCCATTCCCTCTGCAAAGTATACTTCTGCTGTAGCTCTGGAACCCCCAGAAGACTCTTATACTGATAAAAAAAAAAATGCTCCCTTTTACGAATTACCTTCATGATTGGTTGTAACTCTTGTTTACAAACAGATGCATGTAATGCTGTATACTTCCGATACACTTGAGAGCTAGCTTATTAAATCAGCTTGCTTTTCAGGCTCAGAGAATGATTTTCCAGGCAAGTGACCTTTAGACGAGGCTTCTTCTCCACAGACAATCCACATGTGGGGCAGATAACTGTTAGTGTGAGAGGCTGTCCTGCATCGCAGGATGTTTCATTATATCTGTCCACTAGATGGTCAGGGCACTCTCTCAAAGGTGACAGGAAAGTGTCTTTAAACAAGCCAGTCACTGCAAAGCCACTCTTGGTTGGGACTTGGTGCTTTAGGCCACTCCCTGACTTCTCATTAGCTGCTCCTCTCTTTTTGACAGGTAATCCAGAGATAAATTTTATAGCATACCCCAGCCTGTGTGCTAGCTGAGTGGAAATGACACAGACCCCCCCAGGAGGGACTCTGCTGTCACAGCCTTGCTTCATTGTTGAGAAACAGAAACCAGTGTCACACGGTGAGACAGAGATAGATGCGTCTCCTCGAATGTCTCCCCATTTACCATCTGGGCAGTGGCTCCCACCTCCTCTGGGCCTTCGGCCTTGGCAGATATATGGTTTGACTCAGAGGGTTTCCCTGCCCAGAAAAAAGAACTAACCAAGAGCATGGCTTTGTGCCTCAGACGTCCTTCTCATAAAAATGAAGACAGTAATTCTGACCTTAAGGTTCTTGCTCATAACTGGAGGATCTAGCAAACGTAAATATTTAGTGCCGAGTCCGGTACAGCACAGGTGTGCACAGTCAATGCCAGGTCCTTTCTTCTCCATTCATAAGGAATCTCGGTGGGGGAGGGGGCGATCCAATTAGAAAGTCAAGAGGAAGATAAAAAGAGGTGAAGGGCTAGTGTGGCCATACACGAAGAGTTTGCCACTGAGGTTGAGGCTAGCCCGCTCTATATATCAAGTTCCAGGCTAGCCATGGCTACAAAATGAGGACTTAAAGGAAAGAAAAAAGCTGAGGGGAGGCATGGAAGAGGAAGTTGCTTATATGAGCCACCCCCCTGCAGTTGAAGAACAGAGAACAGCTGGTCAGAGGAAGAAGAAAGCGTCTTGGAGGCTCTTAATACTATGTAACATCCTAGATGAAGAACAAACAACCATTAACCACCGGGGTGCGTTTTCAAAGTGATGTGTGAATGATCTGAATTAAGATATTTGAGAGAGCAATGGCAAGTTATTCAAAGCTGCCTAAAATGTCTTCCACTTTTACCTCTCACCACTGCTGAGAGTCAACTGGTTCGTGTGTGTGTGTGTGTGTGTGTGTGTGTGTGTGTGTGTGTGTGCCTGTCTGCTCATGCATGCACACCCTTGCAAAGTGGCAATCTCTTAGGGTTCCATCTAAATTTAGGGGAGGAAACTGACTCTTTAAAATATTTAAAATTCCTCAGTAGAGGTCAAATAATTTAATCTTAACCGCGGGAGGAAAACTGTAAGGAAAGCAGCAACTGAAAGCCCACGGAGATCGGTTATTATAACTTGCAAAGATTCCATTCTCCCTCATCTTTCCTCCATAAACCCAAGATGCAAATTTATAGAGCTCCCAAAAGACCCTTCAGCCAAAGAGGCAGGTGCTTTATCTCAATTCCCAGCAGGACTCTGAATTAATCATAGGAAGAAGGTACATCTCATCTGCTAATAAGCTATTAAATAAGACAGCTGGATGTGTCACACTGAGCAAGACAAGGGAGGAGGCCACGCAGCACAAAGTGGCAGGTGGAGACGCAGGCCGAGTCATTAGGGACTGGGTGCCAGTGGGTACCCCAGCTCACTCTTACCTAGCTTTTGTGTTAGGGAAAAGAAAGAACTGGGAAGACAAGTTAGACTCCCAGGAACTTAGCTGGGAGGCAAGTCACTGAAAGACTGTTTCAGAGTATTTTATTTGAATAACTATATCTTCACTGATGTGGACTGGAGAACCTTCTGGGAATACAAATTTTGGAAACCACCTTGTGTACCTTTAAAAACCCATCCCCAGTCAGAAGGACAGGATAAACACTTCCAAATTTGTAGATTCAGCCTTATCTCTTTCCCAAGCCTGGGGCTTCCTTATTGACTGCCAACAGATCTTCTCTGTCTCCATAGCGTATGCATACAAAATTTGTTATGTTCCAAGATGAAATCATCTCTTGACTTGGTCGCTCCCAGATCTCAGGGTGACTCATGTGTTGACTTGCCTTCCCAGGAACAGGTGTGATACTACTCATATCATCAAGCTGTCTGTAGCATAAGCCTAACCTGAAGATGGCTGTCATTGTGGGTCAAAGGTACAGCCAGGGGTCTGGTGTAGAGACAATCCTTTCAATGCGCCAAGAAGTGTGCTATTACTCTACTCAGACACTTACTTCTCTCACTTGCTTCCTTTTACTGCAACAAAGCATGATACCCTAGAACAGTGGTTCTCAACGCGTGGGTTGTGACCTATCAGATATCCTGCATATCAGATATTTACATTATGATTCAGAACAGTAGCAAAATTACAGTTATGATGAAGTAGCAATGAAATAATTTCATGGTTGGGGGTCACCACAGCGTGAGGTGCAGCATTAGGAAGGTTAAGAACCCCTGCCAACGATGAAACAGCGGTAAGAACTGCGGGCAAATAGCCCAAGGGGTGGGGGACGACTGAATGCTCTTCTCTTCCCATGGGCCATGTGAACTCGCTTCTGAGTGCTATCCCTGGAGTCTTCTTTTCTCTTTCTCATTCCTTGAGACTACAGTCCCTTTCCACATGACAGGAAGGCAAGCCCTAAATGCAATCTCAGCCTGCCCTCAATCACTTCAGCTCTTCTTCTGGGTGGCATGTCAGTGACACAGCACAAGCCAACCTACTGCTGGACTTGCCTCAGGTCGGGGTGGGTGGGCTCTTAGGGCAGATCCTCTGCCGCTTGGGACTCTGCATGGACAACAAGCAGATTATCGATTATTGGGGAGGGATCACTGCCAGCAAACAGTCTAAATATCTCTAAAAGGGTTATGTCCCCTCTGCCCTATTGGGGAAACCCATATATACTTTTTCCTTACCCCTCACCACTGGCAGCTCTCCCAGCTTTCCACTCTACCAGCATCCAAGAGCCAAACACAGCGCATCCAGATGCCAAAAATTAAATTCCCTTTATATAGTAATCAGAAATTAAAACCATTAAAGGAACTTCAAAGCAAGGGAAGCAAAGGCAAACGCTGGGTAAGCCAGCCACATGGTGACTGCAGAACTCAGTCAGTGCCGATCTGATAACAGACTCTGAAATACGAGCAACACAATGCTTCTGGGAGGCAAGCTTCATTTCATCAGTGATATCACAGGACAGGTGGGCATTATGCTCTTCCAGCTTCCTCTGCCCCCTTCCCATAGCCTGGTCCCTAATGGGCAGGTGCTGCTCTGCTGTAGAAAGGATCCGTTTTGCCACCTTGTACTTGTGGCCAGTGAAAGCGCACCCAAATTCTGTGCCAGTTTTCTCATCTCGAATGGAAATGATAAAAACCCTGCAGGGTTCTTGGGAATATTATCAGTGAATTTATAAAGCATATATCCCCAGGTCTGGCATATGTGTGTTGTAAGCAAGCAGGAACTACTAGGTTCAGTTATATGAGGTTGATATTTTGGTAGGTCAAACTAATATTATACATCCTTTCCCTATCAGAGGAATTGCCATTTTTATTATTGCCATGAATTTATGTATTTTTCCCACTAAAGAGTGAGCTCTTTGGCAGCAGGCACAGACTTGGCAGATAGTTCATATTTCACTATATTTGCTGAAAGAATGAATGTGACGCTATGAGGAAGCTGGTGATGATGGTGATGATGAGGATGAGGATGAGGATAATGGAAGTTGTCTTAGAGTTTCTATTGCTGTGAAGAGGCACCATGACCATGGCAACTCTTACAAAGGAAAACATTTAATTGGGGCAGGCTTACATCTTTGATCCGCAGGCAACAGGAAGTGAGCTGAGTGTCACACTGAGAGAGGCTTGAGCAAAGGAGACCTCGAAGCCCACCCCACAGTGACACACTTCCTCCAACAAGGCCACACTTCTAACAGTGCTACTCTCTTTGAGGGGCATTTTCTTTCAAAACCACCACAGAGGTACTTCTGGGGATAACTGCTGAAAATATAGTCCTTTATCTCATTGTCTGATATGTGCTATCAAACAACAAAAGTGCTAAGGGAACAGATAAGTAATTTAATGAATCTAGGAAGTCCAAAGAAACCATGAAGTCATTGAAAACTGCTATGAACCTGCCATTAGCTTCATTTTCACTGTTCTAGAAGGCTGTTTGGTGTGAGATGAAAGCATTAGAGTCCCTTTACACCCATGGGTCTTCCAGGTAAATGAAAGACATGATGACAAGCCAGAACAATAAAGGGTTGTAGTGTGGAGACCCAAGCACCTGTTCACTACAGTCTGCCCAGGTACAGACAACAGCTGCCTTTGGGCAGGAAGATTCTCCCGAGGTACTGTGTGTGTGGCTCACAGCACTCACCAGCTTTGTCCTACGGACCTGTGAGGTTGACTCCCTGAGTCTCTCACCAGGCATTCAAGAAGGAAGAATAGTCCTAAAAATAGAAATAAATAAAAGATCCTGTATATGACTACCGGAGAACTAAGAGAGGCTTAAGAGCATGGATTAAGCAAGAAAACAGAAGAATAAAGAGAGAATTATAGTGAAGAGGGAAGGTTCGGCCCTTCCATATGAAATGTTGACATTTCAACTCAGATTTAAAGACAGGGATGTCTAGTTTTGACAACACATGAGGAAGAGAACAATGTAAAAAGGCAAAACATTCATTTAAAAGGGAAGCATTTACTTCAAACTACTTAAACTTGAGGGATGATAAATTTATATACACAGGGATAAGGGAGAAAGAATTGCCAAGGCCCACAAAGACCCACCGAAGTTACCTCCGCCACCACTTAGTGAGTATTAGCCTAGTGGTATCTGACAGTTCAGGGAAAAGACACGACTAACCCGTACTTTGCCAACTGAGTTTAGACTTCAAAACGGAGAGTCAGGGAACCAGACAGATGGAGGTTTTTGTGATTTCTCATAGTACTGGAGCGGGCCTTTTCAACTCCAGCTACTGTTTACAGAAGCGTTACCACAGGGTTATAATTATGGGGTTTGCTCAGTTACAAAGAGTCTGAGTCTTCCATCAAAGGAAGAAGGAATAAGTTACTCAAAGCGTGTCCTTTCACACTGGCTGACATTGGAAGTCTAGTGGCCTGCAGTGGCCTGAATGGCTAAAGCAGAAGCCCCTAGGCGCAGAGAGCCCGAGGGCTGAAGTTCTTATCTTCTTCCTACTTTGCTTGGAGAAGTGAGGGTCTGGGGAGGTAGCAAGTCTTGAGTTCTCACTGGGTCAGTTCTCCCATCCATGCAGACTTCCACCTGCTCCAGGGAACATGATAGGTCTCATCTTTCTTCAGATCATGAAACCAGGAGTTTGCAGGACCTCAAAATGAGGCCATCTTGGCACTGGGAAGTTGCCAGACTTCAGGGGGCATCTCTGGCAAGATGATGGGATTCTTAGAATGTCTGTTTATGACCCATAAAGCTTCCTCTCAACTTTGTTCCTGCCCCCCATCTGGGGCACAACTCTGAAACTTACAAAGTACATCCTTTGATAATCTATTTCGTCTCTGGGACTTAGGACCTGGGACCCAGCCCTGATCCTGACGTCCCCTTTTTGCTATGCTCACTGAGTACTTGCAGACATTTTCATCTCTAGAAGTTTTTGCTGGACACTCATCCTGGTACACAATACAACACCAACAGCCCACAGTAGACATGGCACTTCTGAAAGAACACAGTGAGCAGAGAGGAGACTCTATTGGACTCCTATCTATCCCAAGAGAACTTCACAGAAAAACACAACACAGGTGACTCAGCATCTGGGATAAACATGTATGGTTTCTGAAATGACTCAGCACGTTCTGCCAAGCTGACGAGACAGAGAAGCTGGGGATGAAAGCATTATCTTCCACCTCAAAGAAATCTGTTCCAGACCAGCCAGTATCCATTCACTGGATACACAGTGGGTTAAATTAGGACTTAGTCTTGACTGGTACTGAGTACCGCAGAATCTACATTTCTATACCTGGATAGATGCATTTTTTACATCACTGTCTTGGCAGAGGAGAAAACAGAGCCCTCTTGAAGTTCACTTCATTTTATAACCTGGAACATTAGCATCCCGCTAACATTTAAGGTTAGATGAAGCTAATTTTCCCAGTAACAAAGTGGTAGCTGTACTCATAGGCCCACCATCAGCCACCAGTCACTAACCATGACTTCGTGTCCTCCATTCAGCAACCTCACTGTGCCTATTCTGGTTAAGGTCCTGCTGTCTGGGCACTGAGAGGTTGAGAACAGCTTCCTGAATCTCCTCACTGTGCGTTTCCTCCAGTACTGTTGCCAGAGAGTTCACGGGCTCCAGGATGCTCGTGGCTTAATGGATTTTTGTAGTATTTCCCCTTCCTTCCTGCTACAAAGCTCTAGCTTAGCATGAAAGCCACCCAGATTCCTGAACCAGTGCTGACTGTCTTTCAGAACTCTCCACCACGCTGCAGACCCATGCTCAGCATGGACCTGCTTAGCCACAAGGAACTC
Source organism: Peromyscus leucopus (assembly GCF_004664715.2). Lineage (NCBI taxonomy): Eukaryota > Metazoa > Chordata > Mammalia > Rodentia > Cricetidae > Peromyscus > Peromyscus leucopus. The sequence continues at coordinate 47,268,897 of NC_051064.1, forward strand.
TGGGTGGTTTTGCATATGTAATCCTCATATGCCTTTGGCAGACCCCATTATTTTCCTTCCTGTGTTACAAGTGAGGTTATTAGCTTAAGTCAGCTTACACAGGCAGAGAGTGGTGCGCTGGAGTTCATGCATTCAACAGATTTTAACTTCTTACTGTGGTCAGGAAACATTTACAAACAGCATACCTAAAATGTGTTCCCACGTGGAATTGACTCTCCACTGGGGCTTGAGCCCCAAACTCTTGTTGATTCTCAGCTTTTGAATCTCAGAGCTGCTGTTCACAACCACACAGAAAGAAATGCTTTGGTGTTTGAAAATTTAGGGGCTGGGAAGATGGTTCAGTGGATGGAGCGCAGGAATTATGCAAGTGTGAAGTCCTGAGTTTAGGTCTCCTGAGCTCACAAAGAGCCAGAGGCAGTAGCACATGCTGTAATCCCACTGCTCCTTTCCAGATGGAAAGTGGAGACAGGAGAATGCCCGGTTTACAGGCCAACTTGCCCAGATTGCCATGGCAACAAGAAAACTCTTCCTCCAAGGTGGAAGGTAAGGACCTGTACCTGAGGTTTTCCTCCAACCTCCATATATACACTGTGGCAAGTGCATGCCCATTCCTTCTCTGTCTCTGTCTCTGTCTCTGTGTCTCTCTCCCCCCCTCTCCCCTCTCTCCCCTCTCTCTCTCTCCCTCTCTCTCTCTCTCTCTCTTGCACACATGCACACACGCAAAAATAGAGAAAAAAATTGAAAGTAACTGCACTGAGATACCAGTTCACATTTATTAGGATAGCTACAACAAAAAATGGATAATAAATACTGGCAAAAAATGTAGGAAATTAGAATCCTATGCACATTATGTTCAGTGATGTGACATGAAAAATGGCTTGGTGGCTCCTCAAAAGTCAAATACACAAGAATTGTAGGTTCCAATAATTCCGCCTCTAGATACAAAGTCAGAAGAATTGCAAGTGAGGACATGAACATATATTTGCATACCAAATACTCAACACAGACTTAACTAAAATTGCCTACAGGTGGCAATACTCCAGAGTCCATCAACAGATGAATGCATAAACAAAAATATGGTCTAGGTACACAATACAATGTCACTTAGTCATTAAAAAGCAAGGAAATTCTGACACTTGCTATGACTTGGATGGACTTTGAAATAATTATGGTTAGGAAAGTGAGCCAGACAGACACACAAGGGACAGATACTGAGTCCCTTTGTCTGCAGTGTCCAGAACATGCACACTTTTTGAGACAGAACATAGAAGAGAACAAGGCACGGAGGAGACAGGGATAAGTCGTGATTATTTAATGGGTATTGACTTTCAGTTTGGAGGTGATGAAATCATTCCAGGACTAGTGGTGATGACTAAACCATGATGCATTCAACACCATGAATTATACTCCTAAAACAGCACATCTCATGCAAAATGTATTTGACAGTTAAGTAAATGAAAAATTTGATCACAGATGAGATTATCTCAAGAACAAGCCATCAGCACTCAGTTACAGCTCCACAATGTCATTTAATTTCAAAATGAACAAACATTTCTTCCCAAGACAGGGAAGACGCGGCTTTCGTACTCCTACCCCATCCTCTACTGTGCAGGCCAGTCTTTCATTTCTGACTACAGTTGACAGTAAAATGTAGTGAATACAGCTTGATAAAGATGTATGGGGACATGGGAGCTGGCAGATTCAGACACCCAGTTCAATAGAACTTCTAAATGTGCCTGTAAGAAAGCTGTAGCTGGCTAGGAAAATGCCTAGAGAGTAGGACGGTTGTTAGCTTGAATTTTTGGAAAATGTTTTTAAGAGCATGGTTGCAGGGCTGGGGGAGGCTCATTCGGCAGAGTGCTTGCTGCATAAACGTGAGGACCCAGGTTCGATTCCCAGCACGCACATAAAAAGCTAGGTGTGGCTTTTATGAACCAACAGGAAGGCTCTGGCTCTGGTGCATAAAAAAGAAAACAAAGAAACACAAATAGAAAAATTTAAAAAAATAAAGAGATGAACAGAAGAAGTGTGTGTGTGTGTGTGTGTGTGTGTGTGTGTGTGTGTGTGTGTGTTTTAAGGAAATGAAATTATTTTTGTATAAGGTTATGTTGGTAGATACATGACCATACACATTTCCCAGAACTCAGACCCACACATCACAAAGAATGAACTCTGTTGTAAACTACAGACACTAATTAACATGATGTGTCAAGTACCATTCAGAGCCGAAGCCCATTGCTGCGGAGGCAGGGACAGGGAGATCCCTGAGACTCTGTGGTCAGCCGGTCCAGCCGAATTGGTGAGCTTCAGGATATGCTCTGTCTCAAAACTTAACGTAGAGATCAATCCAAGAAGAAATTTTGTTTACCCCCACACATACAAACACACTCATGCTCACACTCACGCTCACACCACACACACATTCACCACCACCACCACCACCCACACATACAGTTACTTTTGAGATGAATGCATGTTTTCCATCTTCCTGGAATAAAACACAGGAAAGTGCTAACTCCAGGGGCCAACATCTGATCAGGGCTTTCCTTGATGCTCACTTGGACTTGCTGAGGTAAAGAAGAATGTCTGGCAGCTCTTAGACCAAGTATATCTCCCTGGAATCATTGCCATACAGAACACAATTGTTTTCTTTAATTTTTTTTAAAAGTCCTTTTTTGATTATAAAAGTAATGACATTCACTGCAGAAAATTTGGAAAATGTGGAAACAAAAAAGATTTGTTCATGGTCAGTTCAAATAATACTCTGTATTTTAAAATAGTCTGCAAAAATATTATGTTTACTAAGAATATAACATGTAGATGTATGAGTTAGCATTATGAATGAGAAAGGAAAGCTAGGTAGAAACATGACTAAAGAAAATGTGTTAGGAACTAGTCCTCTTGTCCTAAATGCATGGAATTATTATATGGATACTATATTTAAAACGGGGTTTGCTATGGTTATTAATTAAGGTGAGTATCAAGGACAGAACCTTGACCTTGCGGGCGGGGGTTTTCTGAGAACTGCTGACCTTTCAGTGTACCTCTGTTAGAGAGAAAGCACATTGTTCTCCCGGCTGCAATCTATGGCTGAGCCTGGGGTTGGGAGCATGGGCACTGTTGCTGTGGTCAACTCTAGCACTTTGTGTAAATCCCATAGGAGGTTCAAAATTCCTAAGAAGAATACATCTCATGAAAGTCAGTGTCCTTCAGTTTTTACAGAAAGGTGCCAGCCTGTGGGATTACACCTTGCTGATCGGAAGCCAGTGTCAGGACTTGCATGGACCAGAGAGCCTGGAGATGTAGGGCAGCAACCTCAAAAGACACACCGAACATATTTTAATTTTAGACTTCCAAATTGTCTGTTTCCTAGTTGATTTCCTAAGGAGTTGGCAGCGGTTCTCAAACATCTGAAGGAATATAAATGTGCTAGATGAACTAACAGGAGGGCTCTCCCTCACCCTTAGTGCATAACAAAGAAAAAAAAAACACACACACACAAATAGCTAAAATGAAAAAAATAAGGAAATCCGGGTAATGGTGACACACACCTTTAAAGCCAGCACTTGGGAAGCAGAGGCAGGAGGATCTCGGTGAGTTCGGGGCCAGCCTGGTCCACAGAGAAAGTTCCAGGACAGCAAAGGCTACACAGAGGAACTCTGTCTCAAAACACCAAAAAGAAAAAATAAGGAGATGAACAGAATGTGTTTTTATCTTTTTTAAGGAAGTGAAATTATTTTTGTATAATTCTAGACTGATAGATACATGACCATACACATGTCCCAAAATTTATATCCAGAAAACAAAAAGAATGAACTCTATTGTAAACCACAGACACTAACTAATTAACAAGACAAGTCAAATTTTGTTCAGTAATTTTAACAAGCATACCACACCAATGCAACACATTCCTAACAGGAAATTATACATGGGAGAGGCACATGAAAACTCTTCACTATTCACTCACTTTTTTAAAAACTTCTCTACAAAGAATCTACTCATTGAATAAGAAAATGCTTACAATTTCCAAATCATTATTCCTGGTGGCATTTTACGTGGTCTTATCAAACTGAATGAGACAATTCACAGGGTGTATGGCAAGATAACAAGGGGTGCAATGATTATTTTTCTAAAAAGCCAGTCTTGTCTAGAGACCTGCCTTTTTGATTAAAAAGACACCAAAAAAGTAGGGCCAGGTGTGGTGGTGCATGCCTTTAATACCACCGTACAGGAGGCAGAGGCAGGTAGATCTCTGAATTCGAGGCCAGCTTGGTCTACGACGCAGTGAGTTTCCTGACAACCAGAGATATGTAGGGAGATCCTGTCTGAAAAACAACTACGACAAAAACAAAAACAAAACTAATGAAATAAATTAATAGAGGTAGCCCAGCATAACCATCATCCAGCGTGATGACTACAGGGAAAAGAGGGGCTTCTTGGGCAGATCTCTCTCCATACCTAGAGGGAACAGAGCCCTCTTAAAACTTCCTGGCCCGCCTCTTACAACGGGTGCAGGAATGATTTCTGGTTTTCCCAGATTTCAGAAACACTGCACCCAAAGCCAGCTTCCTTTTGGCTTCTGCACTTCCGTGACTTCACCCTTTTCCTTTGTCTTCTGAGTTGCCTTCCTTTTGTTTTTTCTTCCTTCTCCCTCCCATCATTCCTTGCTTGTTTTGAAATTTAAGCTTGAAGCAAGACGGCTAGATTTACAGCTCCTCATCAGAAATGAAGCAAACACTCTTCTCTCCCTCTCTCTGTAAAGAATGTAGACCATGGGTGCTTGAGGGTCTATGCCAAATCACCTCGGATGGAGATGACCGGAAGGTGGTAACCTATCCTGCCTTAAACAGAAATCCTGTTCTTGATCAGTGACACCCAGTCACGGACAGCCTACAGCTGAGGAGGCTTCCAACCCTTTCAAAGACATGACATCCTCTCCTGCAGGACCGTCTGTGCATAACCGTCCATCCAGGGGCAGAGCTGACTGAAGCATGGCCAAGGTGAGGACTGGGGACCGTCGCTCTTCAGAGGGAATCCCCTAAGAAAGGCTACCTTCAAAGAGTGAGCTTTCAAAGCGTACATAACACGAACTTCTAATCCGACACTAATACAATGATTACATGCCGATGTAAAACATCTAAAAATGCAATAACAACAGCAAAAACAGAAGAAAGAAGAAACTATCAGGAGGGAGGAAGGCATCCAAAGGAGGGAGGAAGGTAGGGATAAAACAAGATAATGGTGGGAATGAGACAAAAAGCGCATGTTTTCTTTCACACGCAGAACCTAGATTTGATAACGTATGAGTATTTACATAAACCATGAAAGCAGACGGGGAGTGATTGAGGGTGTGGAGAGGACCAGCAAGCAGGGAGGAGGAGGAGGGAGAGGAGGAGAAGGAAAGATGGGGAAGGCAGTGGAGAGGATACAAAGTACAATGTATAAAAATGTCTTCAAACCCATCATTTTATACACAAGCTAAACAGTTAAGAATAAAACAGTAGCTTAAAAACCAGTTAACTCTCTTTAGAGCCAGACACCAGATAGCCACCCCAGCAAGTGACAGCATTTCTAGCTACAACACAAGCAGAAGCCCAAGTCAGCTCTGGCAGAAGAAGGAAGTCCTGGAAGAGGAAAGGAACCTTGCCTGGTCTCCTTTGTCCCATTCCCTAGTGGCAAAAAGCTCAAAGGTAAACCCTGGCCTAGCAGAGAAGTAGGGAGCCAAGGCGGAGAGATTATTCTTATCTCCAGAATGTTATCTTTATCTTGAGCTGGACTCTCTTGCTCAATTGGGACTCTGTGTGCCTTAAAGTCACACTATCACCTCAGAGTAATTAGAAAGGCTTTCAGAAATGGGAAGACAACCCCACCACACTTTCTAAAGCATAGTCGGAAAGCAAGACTGAAATTGTATCTGGGCTGGTTCAGTAACAGAACCAGTTTAGCTACACTGCTAGATTTGGTTTAAAGGATTATTCTGAAGAGGGTAGATTAGAGAAGGCCAGAGTGACCTCGAAATGTTAAAATGGTTGTTGCAAAGGTCCACGGTGTTCCAACAGATGACTTCAGCAGTGCAATGAAGAGAACAGACGACTAACAGATGTTAGTTAGCAAGTACAAGGAGCAGGTTTTGAAGGTGGGCTGCAGGCGAGCGGGGTGAGGCAGGTATCAAGGATGTCTTTACGTTCAGGGCCTGAGGAGCTGGGCAGAAAGTCTCAGAGCGGTGGCTGTAAAGTTCTCTTGGAGAAGTGAGCTTGGCATAAAGAAGAGGGGCTCCTAGTCAGCCGGGGCCTTAGTAAGTTCCCGAGGCTATTTCAGAACAGTTCCTGACAGCTTTGGCTGCTTTGAGGTGTCTCAATGAACAGAAGGCAAAGGCAAGAATCTGAGATGGATTTCAGAGACTGAAATGTGCGTTGGCTAGAGTTAAGCGTTCGTTGAGTTTAGGAACAAAGAATTCCATAATATTTCCACACAGTGCCTGGCTCTTCAGAACCTAGGTCCTGAAGGGGAAATACATGTGATCTTTCTCGCTTGCTGTTTCTCAAAGGAAGGCCTTCGCTTTTCTAAGCTGAATGTGCTTGTCTACCCTGGTTGACAGACGCCAGCTTCAGCAAGCACAGCCAGATGGCTTCCCAAGACCTGAGAGCGCAGCTGAAGAAGCACCATCCTTGGTAACAAGCAGGGAACTACTTCATTTCTCAGTGTTCAGAATACGAACATCTGTCTAAAGCCAAAAGGTAGCTGAGAACATGGAGGTACGCATGAGCATCCATCCTTAAACTCAGGGCTGGTCAGCGGGATGACCCGAGACTCATATCTCACTTCAGCGAAACTAATGGGAGGATTTGGTTTAAGATGCCAGAGACTTATATAAAAGGCAGTTTTTCTTGGCTCTTACTCTTGAAGCTGTATGCCCCCTTGGTCCCAGATTTGGCGATAAGGAGCCAGTTACACATGGTGTCTTTCAAAGTGCTGCCTCGCTACTTAAACCAGCAACACAAATATTTGGAGAGGTGTCAGAAGTCAAAGGCCTACAGGCCTTCCAAGCAGCTGCGTTGTAGGAACTGCCATTCAGATCTTCAAAATGCTTATCTAAAGTAAAGACAAAGTCCGTGAGAGCGTTTGGCTGAACTGTTTGAACTGGGGGTTTAAAGAGCCCCGGAATAAGGGAAAGGTTGGTGACTGTGTGGAAAACACACAATGTGGCTTGAGTGTTCTCTTCTAGAGAAGTCATGAAAATTTATGAAATAGTCAATGTCCATTTCTTTGGTTTGAAAATGGCTCTAAAATGATGCAACAGCAGAAATGCTAAATGGAGAAGCAGGGTGAGGGGCACATCACGTTCACACCATTCTGCAGCTCAGCTATAAGTCTGAAGTTACCGGAGGTGCTAAAACACGATTTTTCAAAACTAGGAATTGGTTCTGCAGTCCTTGAGTTTTTGCTCCTATTATTCGTCTTTGAAATATTCTTTTGTTCATGAAAGAAAAATTAATGTGATTTTGGGGTAGGTTTATTAAAAAACCAAAAAAACCAAAGGCACTGCATTGGCTAGTGATTGAAACATCACAGCAATTGTCTCCAACCTGCTGGCAGAACACCATCCACCGTGTGAAAAAGACTCCCATGTTTCAATTCCAAATGGAAAAGGGCCTGGTGATTCAAAAGGATTTGGCTGTGCATCTAAAAACTTGCATGCTTTGGGAATAACCAACAAAATTCATCTACTCAACTGAAGAGCCATGTTGCTGAAGAAAACAAAATTTCATCATGTTTTAGTCTAAATTGTCAGACAAACTCATGCATATCTGAACAGAGTTTGGAGGACTATGTGTTTAACTGATCCATGCAGCCAGAGCACCCTGTTTTATCCTTTGCTACCACCTCTGGATTATCCATGGATAATCCTAAAGGGAGAAGCATTTAAATTTTGTTGATTTTGGAACTGGCCTTTACATGCCCCCAAATGAACTTGGGGTTAATATAACATTCTGATTGACAAAAAACAGTATGTAGCTATATGTCCGTACTTATAATTCCAGCACTCGGGGATCTTAGGGATCAGTCAGCAGGAGCTATCCAGAACATGGTATATCAGAGGAAAAACTTCTCTTGGATTCGAGCATGGGCAAATCTGGCAACACGGCAGTAGTGCAGCCACCTCGGGGAACATTTGGTCTAACCCTCATGTTTCTAGATTTACTTTTTACAAGTTTAAAATGGCTGGCGCTTAGTTTCTGGGTGCGGTGGGGATGCTGGGCTCTCGACAATTTAATAAAGCTAAAGATATCCTGTCTATAAAACATATTACTAACAAATTAGGTATAATTTGAAGGATTCTGTGAAATGCCTGGAGTCATTTTTCTCTTCTGTAACACAAATGACAGCCGCCACCACAAGCCCCCGTCTCACTGTCAGAAGACAGAGGAAAGCTCAAAGGAAGACAGACACACACCACGCCGCTTCCTTTAGCTATGGGTGGGCTTTGAAAGTGGGAGGGGTAGGAGGGGAGAAAGAAACTTTCATTAAGGCTTTAGGCACTTGGTATCTCTGAAATTATTATTATGGGATATAGGATGACGACAGACTGCTTTAAATGGAGCAGTTATTTTGAGTGATCTGACTGATGTCGCTCCCTCTCAGCCGCCCACCACCGGCTGAAATAAGCCATTCCCTTCCCTAGAATGATACTGGAAGCCATGAAAGTTTCTCCTGCTGAGTCTCCAGAGAAGAGGAAAGCAGGCCTGGGACTCTGACAGTAGAGGGGTAGGCAGCAAAGGAGTCCAGGCCGACTGTGTCTGCTAGGCACTGTTCATTTATTAATGAATTCGCACAGTATCCCGATGTCAACCGTCTGAGGTGACAAAATGGGATGGCCAGCAATCCCTGACCCAGAAGTCAACAAGAATGACTGAAACCGAGCCACGAGTCCTGTCTTAAGCCATGCTGCTGCTGCTTTTTTTTTTTTTATTCTTCTCTCATATAATATGTTCCCAACCACAGTTTTCCCTCCCTCTGATCCTCCCAGTCCCACCCCCAACTCCTCCTTTCCTCCAGGTTCACTCCCCAGCTTCATTTCCCTTCAGCAGAGCTGTGCTTCTTTGGCGAGATCTAGAAATGACTTCACCTTTCAGCTCAAAACCTGCCACGGGCTTCCTACCTAACTTCCAAATAAAATCCAAAAAACGTCACCCAAGACTTGACTTCCTCCAGCTTCCCCACTTCCGCTGCAGGGCTCCCTTGCAGTTCCTCAAAGGTCATCCCACCTCAGGGCCACCTGAGGGAAGTGCCTTTCCTCTGTCCTCCATCCTCTGCCTCCAGGGTTTCCTCAGGTATCAGCTGTTCCCTTCCTGAAACGTTCAGGTACTGCTCAGTCTCAGCACACCTCAGAGCTGCTTTTCTGCCTCTGCTGTGTAATGAACACCTCGGTTTCTTCTTTGGTGCTGCTCTCCACCTACTTCTATATTTGATTATGATCTTCTCCCCCAGAACCCCGACTCAGGTGCCAATGCAAAGAGAGAGGATTTAGTCTTTATTATTTTTGCTGCGTTCCTAGAGAGTGTTGGAACCTGACAGAGGTTCCATCAATAGTTGCGGAGTAAATTAATGAATAAATATATCAATAAGTTGCAAATGGAAAAGTGTGAAGATCAAATATTCAATCCACCTTGTAGTGTTGATCTTCCTTTCTTCTGTCCATCTGTCCTTCCTCCTTTCCTTCCTTCCTTTTTGTAAGATTTATTTTTTTAGTATTTTAAAAAGTATGTGTATGGGGTATCTGCATGTGAGCTCAGGTGCTCAGGGAGGTCAGAGGTATCAATACATCCTTGGAGCTACAGTTATAGGTGGTGTGAGCCACCTGATGTGGGTGTTGGGAATCCAGCTTCAGTCCTCTGGAAAATTACTGCATGCTTTTTAACCTCTGGGCCATCTCTCTGCCCCTGCCTTTCTTCTTTAAAAAAAAAGAAAGAAAGAAAAAAAGAAAGAAAAAAAAAAGATTTGGGGCCAGAGAGAAAGTGTTTAAAAGTACTGGCTGCTCTTCCAGAGGGCCCTGGTTCAATTCCCAGCACCCAATATGGTTCACAAGTACCTGTAACTCTAATTCTAGGGGAGTCCAGTGCCCTCTTCTGGTTCCAAAGGGCACTGGAGCATGTCGTACACAGATGTACATGCCGGCAAAATACCCATACATAGAAAAATCAATAATTTTTAAAGGGCTTTTTAACTTTTGTGTTTGGGGGGACGAGTATCACATGAGTGTGGGGGCTGGGGGTGGGGCAGAAGATGGTGTCAGAGCTCAGGAACTGGTGTGACCGGCAGTTGTGAGCTTCCTGATATGGGTGCTGGAACTGAGCTCAGGGTTTCTGAAGGAACACTAAGCACTCTTAACCACCGAGTCCCCGCCCAGTCCTAATTCTGCTCTCTCAGCAAAAATGGCTGGACAGCGTCTCCATCTGTTTTCTTTACTATTACTTCCTGAGTTGATTCCTTTGATCATCTCTACATTCAACTAAATCAAGCACTCACCATTTCATGCATAAATTACATCCCGTACATTCAGCTCTTACTTCCTGAGCAGACTTTCACAGCACAGGCATTTTGGAAGGGTAAAACACGCCCAACACCTAACTTGGTGGCACTTCTCAAATTTTGCCGACAGTGTGACTGAGATTGGCTTGAGATGCACTGTAGAAGTTAATACAACCGGGGTCCTTGAGAATCAGGACAGCTAAAGGCAGACTTTTGTCTTTGTGTTTCCAGGCACTTTAAAGATATACTTTTGTATCTTGTCAACTATGTCGGGGAGCAGTGGGGCTATGCCATTCAAGTTTTTCTTGTATGATAATCTTTGGACAGAATGGATATGAATGATGGATTTGGAGAATGTTAATGACTCTGAAAAGATTGTACATTGAAGACATAGTCTGGGACTGGTTGACACACATCTAGCACTAGTCCACTTTGCCTTTAATTTCCAGTTACAGGACCAAGTAGCCTGGAAGCCTTGTAATGGGATTAAAAACATAAATAATCAATCTCATAAATTAGTTTTGTCTTGAATCTAAAGTTCTTTGTAAATATTATATATCTGCTATGTCTTGGTAAATTTAGAAAACAAGGGTTAGTCAATTGCTATCTAGAAAGATGTTAAATACTAGATAAATCATCCTCATTAACATGAAATGTGAGAATTCTATACATCTGAGGTTTGGTTGGTATTCCAAGCAGAGAACCAGAAAGATCCCTCCCCAGGAGTCAGGCTTCCCACACATGGCTCTATCCAACAAACACTGCTAGTCAGGATACCCACAAATGGCTCTATCCAACAAACACTGCTAGTCAGGATACCCACAAATGGCTCTATCCAACAAATATTCCTAATATTAACTGTGTCTGGCACCAGCCAGACTGGTGACTCAGGGTCAGGCATTTGACTGCTTTGTAAATCTTGGTTTCCTTATCTATAAATTAAGGGAAAATCTTGTTCTGTTGACTTTACATTATAGCTATGACCATCAAGAGGAAGCAAGAAATTGCTAAGCCATCCAGTTATGATTAATATAATTATTGCAAGTGAATATACTAATTTCTCCCATTTCATAAGCAGCTTTGACCTCCCCTGCCCAACACACACACATTGTAAGAGCTATGGATTCTTTATCTCTTTTTAAAAACTTACCCAAGACTGAAGTTACTCCTTTTTTCAAGCAAGCAACTATTGGTATGACTATCATTCTAAGCTACCCTTTGCATCTTCCCTGATCTCTGAGAAATGTATGAGGTACTTAATGCGGAGTATTAAAAGAGAAAAGACAATGGGGTTGGATTTATGATTATTTAACTCTGCTGATCTCTTCAGAGATTAGTCATGACATTCATTATGCATGGAGTAACTTGCTTAATATTTGTTTTCACAAGAGCAAAAGATGCACACACTGTTGACCTTTTCAAGCATGCTGTCTTTGCATGGCAGACATGGTATTAAAAAAGTTTTTTAATGAGTAGGTAAGATACTGAGTCTGTGCTCATCAGATGAATATATCAAACATTTAGCTAGAATGCTATATGTCAAGTGCTTTGTAGATGTTTTGTGGGTTTTAATTCTTTTAGCCCTCATGACAACTATGCCCAGGCTGAGGTAAAGAGCTGAGGACACAAAGAGGTCACTTTCTCAAGGTGATATAGCTAGCACATGATGGAACTGTAACACAGATCCAGGCAGGGTAGTCAAGCGTCCGTACAGGTCTCCAGTCTCCTGACAGTTAATCGTCATCCACACTCCCGACAGTCCCCAGGTTTATGAATGAAGAAAAATGAGGAAGGGTATTTAGAAATGTTTCTGTGGTTTCTTACATACACTAAGACTGAAGACAACACATCTAGAAGAGAAAGGGTTGTGTTTATTTAGAGCTTCATCTCAAACATCCCAATAGCCAGAAATGAATAAAGCCAGGTCTCACAGCCTGCTGGACATGGCAATGGACTGATGTGGTTGAGCTTAAACTGGAGAGGACAGGACAGGCCCATGGGGAGAGATTCAGTTCGAATCAATTTCTTTTTGTTGGTTTTCCAGCTTTTCATTCCTCACTTTGTGTTTTTTTTTTTTTTAAGAGAGGGTTTCTCTGGCTGTCCTGGAACTCACTCTGTAGACCAGGCTGGCCTTGAACTCACAGAGATCTGCCTGCCTCTGCTTCCCCAGTCCCAGGATTAAAGGTGTGCACCACCACACCTGGCTCACATTTTTCAAATGTAGATCAAAACCCAAAAGTATGGGGAAGATCAGCTCCTCAGTGATTCTTCAACTGTTGATTACAATGAAGGAGTCATAAGGGGCAGGTCACAAACCTTGTGCGAGCTCACAGATGCTCTGAAGACCACCACAAAGAATCTTCATAAAGGACAAATTCTAGTGGTAGGATGAATGAGACAGGGCAAATTGAATGGTCAGAAAATCAAGAATATGTAAGACCAGAAAGCCCACTTGCCAATTAACATCTTCATATTCATCCTACCATTTGCCCTAGAATAGGCCATGATGGTTCAACTGATGCTTCCGTGGTAGCCCCATGTTCATATTCATGCTGTAGGAACAAGAGCATGCTTCCAATCTCCATTATCCCCCATGTGTTAAAAGCTTAATCTCCAGGGAGGTCCCACTGGGATATGGTAGAATCATTAGGAGGTGATGCCTAGAGAGGTCCTGGGGTCACTGAGGGCATGCCCCTGTAATGGTACCTAGGGATCTGAGCCCCTTTCCTATTGTTCTCTTTTTCTCCTTGGCTCATGGTACAAGAAGTTTTGCTGTAATTTGTTCCCGTCGTGATGTGCTGTTCTGTTACAGACTCCAAAGCAATGGATCCAGTAGATCACAAACTAGAACCTCAACACTGCGGGGCAGAACAAACTAGAATGCTAGAAGTGGAACCTAGATCCTCAAAGGCCAGTTCTAGTGCCTTCTAAAGACAGCTGCGTCCGTTCTAGAGTTTATGAAATATGCCTTCAATTACTGATATGAAGACTGCTCCATGGCACTCCATTGTTTGCTTAAGGTAGTCTTTGTTACAGAAATGTCCTGCTTCAAAGTCACTGGAGGCAGACTTATTTTTAGCACTCAGTATTGTTTAGAATTGGGACCAAGCACATTGATGTCCTTGCAGGGAAATGTATGCGTCTTATACTCTGTTGAGTAAAGGGAGTATGTTAGCTTTGTGCCAGATAAAGAAACGTGACTTTTCAGACCTTTTCTTGACTTCAAAGGGGTTAATAATAGCTTACAGGCCTGACTTTATAACCCGAAGTCTAACCCAGTAGACATTATAAGTCTGGAAGGGGTCGAGTTGGATGGAAGACAGAGCTCAGTGAGTTCATCAGAAAGCCAGCTGGGTGTGAGCACATTGTTACCACGAACTTGGGAGGCCGAGACAGGTAGATTTCTGAGTTTGAGGCCAGCAGCCTTGGTCCACAGAGTTCCAGGACAGCCAAGGCTACACAGACAAACCCTGTCTCGAATCCCACCCCTACTACAAAAAGAAAGCCTATGAACCTATTGCCTGCTCCTCGGTAAATTTCTCTTTTCCTAGTACCTCTTCCTGAGGTCTTTCCAAATTTACTTCTTCCACACATTTTGTCATCTGCTCATCAATCAAATCACAGAATCCCAAAATGCATACACCTGGAAAATCATAGGTGCCTTAGTTAGGATTTCTATTGCTGTAAAGAGACACTATGATCGTGGCAACTCTTATATTCAGGCTGACTTAGTTCATCATCATCACGGTGGGGAGCATGGCAGCACACAGGCAGACATGCTGCTAGAGAAGGAGCTGAGAGCTCTACATCTGAATTGGCAGGCAACAGGAAGAGAGCAAGAGTCACTGGGCCTGGCTTGAGCTTCTGAAACTTCAAAGCCCATCCCCAGTGACACACCTCCTCCAATGAGGCCACATCTACTCCAACAAAGCCATATGTCCTAATCCTTTTGAATAATGTCACTCCCTGTGAGCATATGGGGGACATTTTCATTCAAACCACCACATTAGGTAAGGAAAAGGGGCAGCTAGAAACTGATTTGTCCATTAGATATTAGATAGTCCAATTCCTCCAGCAAACGAGGGAGGTGAGCAGCTTCTCTAGACTCTAGGGGGTAGCAACATTTACACCATCTTTACCATAGTAAAGCACTGTGCTAAGCCTTTGAAAACAGGGTCTCACCCCGTCCTCCTAGTAACTCTCAGGGGGCAGGTGTTAGCCACATCATCATGTTTCTATGGCAACACAGAGGCTCATTGAGGCCGGTATCAGGACTAGGATTTCAACCCAGGTTGATACTACAGCCCACAGTTGGAATCTGTTGAATTTGGCATAAAGCTACCTACCCTGAGTGGTACTCAAAGTCCATTTTCTCAGTGTTAACAAGTACCACATAGGAAGAGAGGAAAGAAAGCCGTATGCTTGCTTGTTGTTGTTTTTTTTTTTTTCCATTCTTGCTTGGCGTAAGAGGGCAGGTAGGTATGCACTTTGAGGGGCAGGAAGTGGTGTTAGGGTGCAATACAGTTTTCCAAGCCTGCATCTCCTGAGACGTCACATATGTTAGCAGAGCTAATTCACACAGAGGTCCAGGCAGGTAACCAAACCGCTGCAAGAGACTTCTGAAACCAACTGGAGAATGTCACTGCCAAGGCCTGTTGTGGCATCTAGTTTCCATCCAGACAGTCGCTGCTCCTTCCGCATCCAGACTCAGCGGTTGGGTTGAGAACACACATGACAGTCTCCCCCGTCTCAACTCAGACTCACAAAGGCATGGGAGGCTGTCCAGGTTTCCTGGGACTCCTTTCCCTCACTTGCTTTGTTTCTTCCCAGCATTCTTCTGCTTATATTTGGAGCACCAGCTTCAACCAGAATAAACTCTCCTGGTGTGTGTGTGTGTGTGTGTGTGTGTGTGTGTGTGTGTGTGTGTGTGAACAAGGTGACGTCATTACAAGCACAGAGAGGCGGAAGGAAATGGAATGAGCATGACACTTGATTTTGCTGACTTTTGCTTCCAGGGTCTCATGCTTGTGCAGGCAAGATGGAATTTGCAAGCAGACACTGGATGATCCTAGGTGCAGACTTTGGCAGAGGAGGCTAAATTTGCCAGGAGCAAAGACAGAGTGAGGGCAACAGGCTATCATGAAAGCAGACGACAGCATTCTGGGGCAGGAAGTGCAGAAAGCCCCAGGGCCTGACATCTTACTACTGTGCAGAAGTTAGGCTCTTCCATACTATCTCAAGATGGAGCTAGTTCCGGTTCCCCCTCCTACCCAGTCTAGTGGCCTGGGTAAAACTGAGTTAATATCCAACAGAAGGAAAATTGACAGTACCTAGTGTCCAAAGAGCTTCTGGTTAAAACTTAGGGAAATGGAAGGGCCAGCACTGGGGTACTGCTTCACTGGCAGACAATTCCCCTGTGGCTAGTGCGAAGCATTCTTTAACAGTGACCAGTCTGAAGAGAGGTGTCTGTACAGACAAGCAGTATTTTTATAGCTAGCCACTTCATTGCTTAGTTACTCTAAGAGTGCCTTAAGGTCAATCTGAGCTGTCATGTCTTTGGACAAGGAAGTGTATAAAAGCCATGTTGCCTAACAAATTTGAGCCATGGATTTAATTTATCGTCTTGACTCTTCTCTACCCTACCCCCAGCTGGAAAGAATAAACGGGATGTGCAGAATAATAAAGATGCAATTCCTGTTTTTCATCTTGTCTTTGATACAATTGGAGTTTGTGTTTCTGTAACAGGAGGTGTGTCAGTCACTTTCCTCGTTGCTGTATCAACACAACCGAGGAGAGCAGCTTAGGAAGGAAGGTTATCTTGGCTCACAGTTCTAGAGCACAGCCCATCAGACAGGGGCAACAGAAGCTGAGGTAACAGGTTATATTGTATCCACAGCCAGGAAGCAAAGAGAGAGAAACGCTGGTCCTCAGCTCCCACCCCCCACCCCCTTTATTCAGTCCAAGACTCCAGCTTGTGGAGTGGAGCTGCCTGTATTTCCGGTGGGTCTTCTCACGTCAACATTTCTAGAAAAACCTGATGTATAGAAGTGTCCTCCTTAAGATCCTCCATCTTGGAGAAAAACTCTTTTAAGATATGGACTACAAAAAGGGGGTTAAACAATGGGGTATTTTAAGACAGGGTGTTTACTTACAAAGAGGAGAAACATCAGGACAGTCTAAGAGGAAAATGAAAATACTCTGTCCTGCACGAAAGCTCGTTAGATCTTAAAAACTACTTAAGACAGGAAGTAAACAACTCCAAACAACTTCAGGAAGTCCCTGAAACTGCTCAGCTTCACTAGGTGTCCCCTTTCCAACAGAACATAAGCAATAAAAACTGCTGAGAAAACTCTCAGTTTCCAAGCCCAGCCTCGAAGAAGCAGAGACCAGCTGAACTGCCCAGAAGCAACCAAGACCAACAGAGCCACCCGGAAAGGACATTCCAACTTAGTGAGCTGCCTGCAGGCTGTGCAGTGTGTCCCAGGTCTCCAGCTTCGGTGAGCTGTCATCTGTGCTGGGATGGGCTTTGACAATACAGCTGCCTTTGAGTCATTTTCTACTTCTGTATGTAACCCCTGACCCATATTCCTACAAGTAACCCAAATAAAACTCTTTGGTCCACCAAGTTGGGCTCCCTGTCTGGGAGGAATAAATGGTCACACTCAGGAATAGTGTCTCACAACAACATCCTCACAGATTTGCCCAGCTGTTTGTCTCCTAGGCCGTTCTAGAACTTGCCAGGTAGGAAACCGTAACAGGTAGAAAATGGATGTCTCTCGAATGTCAGCCTACCTGCCCCAATTTATTTTTCCTTATGCCATGAGAAAGCCTCACATGGGCTGACCTACCCACTCTCTTCCTTTTCTGGTCCAGTCTTTGCTCTCCTAGATGCAGATCATACTCTTCTTACCAGGCTTGCTGACTCGGCCCATTTAGCTCCACATTGCCTATTAAAATCGGTTGTTACCTCCCTGGACCTGGCCAGAGCCGAGCCCAGCAGGTCTAGCTCTACCAAATGGTTCCCGGCATCTTTTTATCCCTGGTTTGGTCCAGTTTCCTACTATGTGGATGACAGTAGACACAATCCCTCCTGTGATGGGACCACTGCCAACTGAGTTAATTGTTCTGTTTGATTGTAGTCTGTTTGTACATGCAGTATGTAGTGAGGCATTACCACAAACCAGGCCCTGTCAAAAGGGACAAACCAATGTCTTCGTTATTAAGGGACTGTTGACCTAGCAAGTCATTGCTTCTTACATTTGCTGGGCATGGGGTCACCAGAAGGTATTGTCAAAATTTAGTTTCTTTCCTTGTAAATAATCTGAGGTAGGGGCTTCACGTCATATTTTTAACCATCTTCCAATTGGTCACAATGTATCACACTTGAAGTAGACAGTAAGTAGGAAATTGCATGGGCGGGTAGAGAGAGGTGAGCGTGGCCACCCAAGCCCCTCAATTCTGGCAAGGGAGGCTGTAGCTGAGAACGAAAGGATGAGCCAAGGGCTGGTCGGAACTGAATGATTACGTCTGTTTGGAGACATGAAGAGTAGCAGAGGCAAAAGATAAACAAAGTAAAAACAATGTTTCCATTCACCTAAGTCCCCGAACTTGAACTGGAGGACGCATTTTGCGAAAATTTGCTGGTGTGACTTAGTGGCAGGGAGAATGACAATGTAATAGAGATGATGGCCGCAGAGCGCATCCAAGAGAGCTGGCTCTTGGGCACCAGGGTTATCAGTAATGTCCAAGGCTCCAGTGCCCATCTCCTTCCTCCTTAGTTCAATGCAGTAAACTCAAGGAGGCCGTGGAAGCTAGGGTGGTGGTCATCAGTGCATTTTTCTTGGTTTGCTACGGCACTTGGTTAGTAGCAACAGGAAGAGTCTGGGCTTTGGCACTGGAGAGTTAGGATCTGGGAAAGGGAGCATGGGATTCTATGGCTGGTGCATGGTGGGAAGCATAAGGCAGCCTACTGACGACTCTCTAGGAAGGTAGTCAGTTCGAGGTCATGAACTCGAAGCTTCATAATACAGACTCCAACATGATCACTCTGGATCCAGAACTCTTTCCAGGTAAAAAACATCAAGGCCTTCCTTCTCTGAGGATTATAGTGAACTCAGGAGTTAGGGATGCACCGAGGGTCAGGTCTAAGATGGCCTGAGCAGGAATATCAGAGCCTGCTGCCCAGTAGTGACCTTAAAAAGGCGATCTGGAGCTTTTAGTTCTAACAGTTTCCCGAAGAGTCCCCGAGGGTGTCAATAATCTAGTCACAGCTTTCCAGAGCTGGTACTTAAACTTACCAGCCCTTTTCACCTCTCTGGATTTAAGGAGACAGCAGTATTTCATGGACATCCAGGTCCTCTGTCAGGTACACCTTCTCACAACGGAAGTCAGAACGGCAAGCCTTCTGAGGCTAGCACCCGACTTCCAGCCCATCCTTCTTGTACTGCAAGGTCTCAGGAAGATTCTCAGCCTCCTGGACTTGCAACCAAGAAAGCAGGCCCCAGAGGAAGGTGCCTTTGGCGCCTTGGATTTCAGACCATGCTCCTGCAAGCCGGAGGAGCGAGCCTCCACAGTGAGGAAGGCTACCTTGCAGAATCATGGTAGGTGTTTGGAATGCACCCCACAACATACATTGGCCAAAGCAATTTACTTGCTTTATTTTAGATTCTATGTCCTTTTCAGTTGCTATTTGAAAATTTAAAAAAAAAAAAAAAAAAAAAAAGCAAACAGGCTTGGAAACATGGAAATAGTATATCTCCATCTGTCCCATCCTACCATATTTTTTTGCAGTTAAAAAAAATGACTGACAAGTTGAGGCTGAGGTAAAGGCAGAACTGTGTGTCCAGGTGGAATTCAAAGGCGATGGAACATTCCAAAGCGGTCATTGTGAAACGCAAAAGCTTGCCGAGCCACTTTTCTTGCCCGGAGAGAATTTTTGTGGTTGTTAAGCATTTTCTGGGAACACGGGCTTAGCTCCCGGTTCTTACCATGGCAAAGCTCACCTCCTGAACTCTCCCCTTCACGCCATTAACCTCAGGAGTTCTGTTGCAGTTTGTTAAAGGCTTTCCAGACTGCCAGTAAAAACAGAATTTCCCGGTAATGGATCAGATTTCACCTGACCCTCTTAAACCCCAACAAACTGGCTCCTGCTAATTTAGCCATTCCTAAAAAAGGTTCCTTCAGTTGGGCATGGCTGAGATTTTTGAAAAAAAAAAAAAAAAAAAAAGTAGAAAAATTGACTTCTGGGACCGGGAAAAATTCTATTTTTTTTTTAAAAGGGAGAAATTTTTTTATTTTAAAAAAATGCTTTTTTACCCTTGCAAGGCCATTCTCTATCTATTCTCCAGGGAGGTGATGCTAGTTCACCCTAAGATTTAAAAATATACAAACAAACCCCATGAGTCACATTCAAAGAATCAAAAGTTAAACAAACAGCATTATTTGTCTCACTTAACTAGAGATGTTACATGCGGGCTTATTTTGGTGTTAAATCACATTTCCAACTTCCAAGTTTGTCTGAGGCTTAAGTACCGAAGTTGAAAGGACAGCAAGGAAAAAAAATGGGGACTGAGACAGATGAATCCCCTTGGGCTTCACAAGTTTCAGTGGGGATCCGGGGCCATCCAGAGGAGAGCTTTAAACTCTTTCTGGAAAAACAGGGCGTCTCGTGGGAAGGCCAGCTTGACCTCAAGTGACAACAGAAGCTAACTACTACAGACAGAACATCAGGCCACCAATAAATCTGTCTCGGAGAGCAAAGCACAGGACAGGTGGGGGCACTTGCCCTGCCCCTCCTCACCCCATCTTCTCCAGGTCTCTCTCTCCTCTGCTTTTAGAGTTGTGGGATCTGGTGCCTGGGGAGGTGTGAGGCTGGGAATCTAGAGGATTCTGAAATGCAAAGCTCTAGAGAGAGCCCCAGAGGGAGAAGAGAACATTCTTTCCTGAATGACACCAAGCAGATTTAACTAAATTTATTCCTACAGAAGAGGTCAGTAAAGTCATGCTTTTCCCATTAAAAGCTGTACACAACCAGTCAACATGAGAGACACACACAATCCCATGTACCGAGAGATCCCAGGCATGCTCAATGCCGCCGCCCCACACCCCCAGCTTGCCCATGCAGCAGGTTGCCGCCCCACACCCCCCCCGGCAGATGAGCTGACAGTGTGGGCATCACAGGGCAGTGTGAGTTAGAGTCCAGTCAAATGCACTTCTGAGGGCTCGGGAAAATGAAAAGTAGCTTGGAAACAAAGGTAATAGTTTAATATCCATTAGGAATGTGCTTCAGCAAAGCAAACGACATCAGACAACCAGCCACCACTTCCAGAGAAATAAAGCGGGAGTGGTGCAGAGAAGAGAGAAATTAATTAAAGAGAAGAAGGCAACCTGTTATTAGCGGGGTCAAAGAAAAGCGTGGGCAATCCAAGGTTTCACTCCAGTCATTAATGTAAAACACTGTGAACAACCAGCCAGAGAGGCGCGCTCTTACAACTCTATAACCTCCCTGTCTTCCTCCCTTAGCACCCCTGCCCCCCACCCCCAGGAGCACTTCAGCAAGGCCTCACCCAGTATTCATCACAAGGTAACCATCAATATGTCTCTTGAAGCTAAACTGAGTCTCAGCCAGGAACTAAACCACAGGGTTCCGCCCCTTAACCCAGGTCTCACACTCAGAGCAGGTGCTGCGTGCGGTCACTGGCAAGCTTCCTCTGTAGTGGAATGCCGGAACGGCCTGGACTCTGTGGTTCTTTTCTCATCCCTTTTTCTCGAAAAACAGTTTGGGAAAAGGAGATTCAAGTGAGAGTCAAGTCACAGCTCCACATTACCCCGTCTCCCCGGAGTGGATCAGTGCCTTTTTGCCTCTTCAAAATAGTGTAGAAGTGTGTGGCGTGGGGAAGGGTGTGTGTGTGTGGGGGGGGGGGCACAAACTTAAGACTCCAAGAAGGAAGTAAAACAGGAATGGGAAACCCAAGCTATTTTTCCAAGTCTACTGAAAACAAAAATTACTCCCCCAGTACATTACATTCTCAGTTTCTGGAACACAGAGAAGATGTCAGAGCAGATTTAGAGAGACTTTTTTCTCTTTGAGAATACTGTCTTTCCTTTAGAAAAAGTAGCATTTTCATTTAAAAATATCTTTAATCGAATTTTCTGGCTTTCATCCAAGCATCCCCAAAGTTTTCCATCAGAAATCGTTCTGTTCCCATCCATCTCTTCCAGCTCCAAACACATTTCTACCTATGTCAGGCCCGAGTGATAGCTAGATGGCCTCCACTTTCCTTCAGCAGCAAGATGATTTTACACACAGGCGACATCACAGTCAGATGGTCAGTGGATACAGGGATGTAAAACCCAACATAGACACCCGGGATGTGGGGGCTGGGGAGATGGCACAGTGGGAAAGAACACTTGCATTTTGATTTCTAATACCCATGTAAACAACCAGGCATGACGCCCCTGTGCTGGGGGTGGGAGTGGGGAGACAGAAGGATCGCTGGAGCTTGCTTGCTAGCTAACTCCAGGTGCAGTGAGAGACCGTTTCTTAAGGTAATAAAGTAGAGGATGATGCAGCAAGACACACTCTTTTGGCCTCCGCTCGTACTGCACACACATGCACACATGTGTGCACACCCCCCCCACACACATACAGAGAGAGAGAGAGAGAGAGAGAGAGAGAGGGAGAGGGAGAGAGAGAGAGAGAGAGAGAGAGCTTTCTGCAATAAGCAAGCCCCATGCTTTCCACCTCTAACTTAAATGAGAATTACGTTCCCCTATCCTTCACAGAATTGTGGATACTAAGTGAGCCTGCAGAACACCACCCCTACCCTTTAAGCTAATCAAGTCATAAAAAATTCCAGAAGCAAAGAGCGAAGGGAAGTAACACGCTGCACTGTGAAGACCTTCAGCATCGCTGTGATTTACGGATGAGAATGGAGCCTTTCTGTGCACGCTGAAGGAACACAGGAGTTGTAATTTACGGTTTCGGGGCTGCAAGCTATAGCAGTAAACCGGCTAAGCTACCGAATCACCTGTCAGGCTAACCTTTGCACGGTCTGAGGAGGGCAAGCGGACTTTTCTCTGCAAATCAGAGTTCTCCACTCACCCCAGGCTCTTCTGGTGGAAGGACAGAGAAAGAGCCACATGGACCAACAGGAACTAATGTAGATGGTTAGAAATACACAAGAAGTTGGGACTACAGCCCCGGATCTGAGGGGGATGGAAAACTACTGGAAAGCCAAAGCTCGGGGTCAAATTTTAATGTCTTTGCAGATGCCTGGCAGCCCCACGTCATCTTCTGCAGACGACTTTCCTGTTCTGAAAACAGAGAGAAATTCTAGCCAGATTCTGATGGACTATTAATTGGACCAGACTATCTCAAGAGGGAAATGCTCCCTTCCATCTCTTCAAACAGTTCGTTGCTCTTCTCAGTGTTTTGTCCTGTTGTCTGACTTGATCTATCAACACCTTATTCTCTACGGCATACTCTTCCTTTGCCTCCTAGGACACCGCACTTTATTGGTTTCTTGTTAGGTCTTTGACTCCATCCAGACCTCCTTACAAGTTCACCTTCTCCACTCCACTATTAAATGTGCAGTCCCTAAGAGATCTGTTCTAGACTCTCTCTTTTTTAAAATGTATTTTAATTGAAATAGAATTACAACCCTTTGCCCACTCCTTTTCCTCTCCCCAGCGCCTCCCAACTACCCTCCCTCTAATACCTCCCCTTCCTCATACCAAGTTGCTAGTCTCTTTTGCTTTGATTAACATTGTTATATACAATAATAATGTATCCATGTGTGCGCACACACACACTCTACACACACACAACCTGCTGAACCTGTTTTTGTATATATATGTATATATACATATATACACATATATATGTACATATATACATATATATGTGTACATACATACATACATACATACATATATATGGCTTCAGGGCTGGCCACTCTGCATTG